>NC_137866.1:11867366-11929866 GCF_963924005.1 Protomyctophum bolini
GGGGGGGGTCGTTCTCCAGTCACACAAACCCCTGGACCTAACAGAGGGCTATTTAGTCCTAAGCCTGCATTTTCATTATTGTTGGGGTTAGATGTCATCACCATGCCAAATGTAGAAGAGGTGAAATGAAGACCGGCCCTGTTTGTTTTCCCAGTGGCGGGAATGGAGATGGGAGCGCTTTAGCCGGCGTGAAACCACAGATGTGGCGTGGCAGCAGTGGTCATGTGTAATGCGTGCGACTCTGTCTGTAAAGTGTGCCTGTGGCTGCTTGGCAGTATGACTTCTACAGCAACACTCCCAAAGCCTCCCTGCCCAGCCTTCACATCTTAATTGCCATTATCTGCTAGCTCATTTATGACTCAACCCTCCTCTACTCCGCTCCTTCCTTCCTCCTCCCCTCTCCCCGGAGGACAAAATGGCTCACTAACATCCTCAAATGCGATGCTGCCATGTTTGTGATTTATATGGCACATACACAAGCCCACGCGTGCACCACTGAAGGGACCTCTATTCTTAAGGTGTGTAAATGGGTGTTAGAAAACACATAAACACACACATGCACACGCACACGCACACACACACACACACACACACACACACACACACACACACACACAGAGCCAATCTGCTTAGTGTGTAGCAGTTAAAGAGCATCCAATCCTTCATGGAGCTGGGCTGACAGATGGGCACAGTGTGTCCAAAAGCTGAGGGGGACGATTTAATATCCAAACAACTCAGTCCACAGACGGATAAAGACCCACTGCTGCACAAAGGTCCTGAAAGAACCACAGTCAAAGCTTAGGACTCTGCTCTCCTTCTCTCCCCCATTCCTTTCGCCGGCTCCATTTATGCTTGTTGCCAGGCGGAGAGGCAGGCTGTCCATGCAGTCTCCGGTACAGGGGATCTGTGTTAGTGGGTGGGTGTGGATTCATGGGGTGGTGGAAACATGTAATCAACACTTGTTTGGCATTATTAGTATGTGCTGGCCTCGGAGAGGCAGGCTATAGAGGGGCCAGGGCCCCCTTCTTTTCCTTTCTTCCAGAGAGCCAAGTACGGCCCTAGAAAGCACATAAGGAGAGGAGGATTTGAGAGTGGAATCCTGCTGCTGCGGCGGCTCTGATGGTCTGATTTAGAGGTGCTTTCTCTTACCTCTGACACCGCTGAGTCCCGGCCTGCCCTGCCCCACTGCAGGGCTGCTACAAGAATAGTGGTGCTTATCCCCAAAGCCTACTCTTATTTGTGTGTGAGAGAAAGGGAGTGCATGTGTGCGCGCGCGCGTTCGTGTTTGTTCTCACAGCTTGCTGACATTTGTTTTTAACCACCTCCTTTGTCACTCACCGAGATGTCGAAGGTTGCGTGAGCACAGCAGATCTCCCGTACCCTGCCAGTGTGTGTATATACACATACACACACACACACACACACACACACACACACACACAGTCGGGTTGTGTTCTTTGTCGTCCAGATGGAAGTGCTTATTGAGTGCTGGTGTGCTGGCAGAGCTCACTCTCTGTCTCAGCAAGAGGAGACGGAGAATGAGGAAGACAGAGCCTTCCAATTACATACATCATCCTTTTGAGCATGTGTGTCTGTGTGTGCAAGCGTGTGTGCGTGTCTGTCTGAGCAGTGTACATAACTGCTTGTGTGTGTGTGTGTGTGTGCCTTGTGCCTATGAGTGTGGATGTGCGTCTGTGGTGTGCACGTGTGTATGTCATCCTCCCAGCCAGCTCTTCCTGCCTCCCCTCTCTAATCATATCATGTGGGAGCAGTAGATTAGTCCTCCCAGATCCCATCTCTGCCTCCCAACGCTACAATCAGCCTTTTGTTCTTAGCTAGTGCCCCCACCCTCAGCCCCCACCCCGCTCATACACACACACACACAGAGAGAGAACAATCCACCCTAGTCCCTGGCTGGCACTATGTGCCCCTGTCTGTCCATTTGACACCTCTACCAACCTCCTGTCTGTCACGTACAAACATGCACACACACACACACACACACACACACACACCACCCCCCCACATTGGCTAGCTTTAGCTGTTAGCTTAGCAACGTGCTAGCATTACTGGGCTGCCTACCATTCCTGACTGACACCGCCTGCCTCTTATGTTTGACCTCCTCCACTCCCCCCCCCCTCTCTCTCTCTCTCTCCCTCTGTCTCTCTCTTCTCATTCATCAGTGTTCAGAATCTGTCCTTCCTTCCTAACTTCCTTCCTTCCTGCTGTCCGCCACCTCCTGAAGGAAATCGACATAGATTGTGTAGTGCTGATGTCACCGGTGGGACTGAGGAGAGAGGGAGAGAGGGAGGGAGGGAGGGAGGGAGGGAGGGCGGGCGGGCGGGCGGGCGTGAAGGATAGAAAGGAGGAGAGAGAAAGGAAGGGTCACCAGCGGGGTTAGTGAAGGAAGGGGAGAGTGTTTGAAAAGCGGGGAAAATAAACAGTGGTTTCCTGTTAACGAGGTGCACCGGGGGCCTGCGGTGTGGGAGCAAGGGGGTCTGGATCTGTTTAAAGCAGATCTCTAGTGTTACAGTACGGAGTAAGGAGGTGGTGGTGTGGGGGGGGGGGGGTTACTTGTGGTTCAAGGGTTACAGGTTGTAAGAACATTCCCTTGTTTTTCTTTTCTTTTTTTTTTTCTTTCTCCGAGGCCAGGGTTTTTTGCCGAAAGACTCACGGCCATGTTGAGCAGTTTAACAGAGCGGGGGGTTGGGGTGGGTGCTGCTGATCCAGGAGAAGGCTGGGGTTGGTCGCTGCCTCTGTCAATATCCTCTCCCCACCAACGAGGAGGAGGGGTTTAGCTTTGGCTCACTGTCTCTCTGTTTACTACTGCATTAAACGGAGAAATATGCTCTTGTTTGGATTTCACACCCTCTTAGTTTAAAACATGGAATTAAGCCCACAAACAGTCAATTCTTTTAAGTATGGTACCTCCCCTGCAGAACATAGTCCCCCCTCCCTTTTCACATTTAAAGTATTGTACTGTATTTTCCTCCGTCCGCAGTCTTTGTGGTGGTGTGGTCCTACACAGGGGCCAGCCTCTAGAGTTGACTGTCTCAGTCTTTGTGGTGGTGTGGTCCTACACAGGGGCCAGCCTCTAGACAGGGGCCAGCCTCTAGAGTTGACTGTCTTTGTGGTGGTGTGGTCCTACACAGGGGCCAGTCTCCAGAGTCCAGAGCCTCCAGTCTTTGTGGTGGTGTGGTCCTACACAGGGGCCAGCCTCCAGAGCCTCCAGTCTTTGTGGTGGTGTGGTCCTACACAGGGGCCAGCCTCCAGAGTTGACTGCACACACAAGCAGCCTCACAAAGG
Source organism: Protomyctophum bolini (assembly GCF_963924005.1). Classification (NCBI taxonomy): domain Eukaryota; kingdom Metazoa; phylum Chordata; class Actinopteri; order Myctophiformes; family Myctophidae; genus Protomyctophum; species Protomyctophum bolini. Next base: position 11,870,673 of record NC_137866.1, read on the forward strand.
GAAACGGCATGGGCATTATGGAAGCCAAAGGGGCCAGCCACCTTTTAGCTCCAATCGGGGGCATTCCCACTTCCCAGGCAGAATGAATTGCCTTGACACTACTCTAGGCGTAGCCTTAGTCACTGTCTTGGATGCATTGATAACGTGATTGAATGACTAGATTATGTAGACTATTAGACTGAAATGTAAACGGTACAGTCAAACACATAGTCTAAAAGGATATCACTGAAATTAGTCATTGCAATCTTGTTTCCATGCGCATGGTGAAATAATTCTTCTTTCAAGGTTTTCGTTAGTCCATACGTAGCTTACTTATACAAAATGTTACAGCATTTGAAAAGTCAGTTGGGCAGTATCCCCCCCCCCCCCCCCCCACACACACACACACACACACACACACACACACACACACACACACACACACACACACAGTGTCTGAGTGTGCCCAGGAATGCACAGGGCAGCCTGAGCCACCGGAGGGATGGAGCGGGTGGGGGGGTGACTATTGTGCTCAGCCTTAAAGCATGACTCTCAGATTTATATCTGCTGAATGAATAGAGGGGCTAGCCTCGTCGTACCCAGGGGGCTCCACTGGAGAAGGGAGGACAGTTGTAATTTCAAGGCTGAGGAAATGAGAAGCTTTATCCCCCCCCCCCACCCCCCAATAATGCTACTCTCTCTCTATTTTTCCTTTCGTATGTCCTCTCTACACTTAATTTTCATTTCATCCTTCTTCTCCCGCCCTTCCTTCATTCCCCCCTCAGCAGCTGGTGGGTGAGTCTTTTGGCGTGTCTACACAGAGCGGTATTCCCAGGGTTGTAGGCCGCGCAGGGAGCTAGAGAAGGAGGGCACGGGGCTTGTTGTGTAGCCTCTGGCAGGGCAGACAAAGATGGCCGACATCGTGCCGAAGCAATGGCTCTACTCTGCTCTGTAGGCAGCATGGATTGTCCCTAATCAATTCAGCACTGTGGTTCTCTGGCTCTTGTACTCTCCCTCCCTCGCCCGCTCTCTCTCCCTCTCTCTCTCCCCCTCTCCCTCTTTTATTCTGCCTCCCTCTGTTCTCTCTTCCCCTCTCACTGCTGCCTGAGAGGGCTTATCTCCGCTGTGGGCTTTTGAATAGAAATCTGCTCTGGAGAGCAGCAAGTACTCTGTAACATTGAGGATATTGATGTTACTTGATTAACGCTCAGCCTTCACTTCAGTCTGTCAGGTCTTTGGGTTTTGAGGGAAATTGTGTGGGATTATGAATGACATGCGCGCACGCGCGTGTGTTTGTGCAATGTGTGTGTGTGTGTGTGTGTGGTGTGGGGGGGAGGGGGCAGCATGTGCGCGCCTGTGTGTCTGCCTGTTTGCATTAAGCACATAGCCTCTGTGTTCCAGCTCTCTGAAAATTCCCTTTGATTTTGTGGTTTTTACAGGCAGAAAATGAGATGTTCAGGTATTGCGCTGCCTGGCAGCGTTTACAATCTCCTAAAAGCATTAATTATGTAGAAGCAGTGGATGCTGCTGTGCCACGGCAGACAGCCTCGTCTTTCTTAGACAACAGCGGTCTTTGTATTGTGTCTGGACAGACCAGAGGTTACACTGTCAACAGTGTACAAATAGATACATGAACACTTCTGGATTTTACTGTGTGGGAAGGTTTGGCTAGAAGTTGGGAGGGGGAGCAAACATGATGTCATTGTGCACATCTCTTTGTATGTGCGTGCGTGTGCGCCTACTGCATACGTGTGTGCTCTTCTGCATTGTTTGTGGAATTATAGTATAGCAAGTATATGCGAAAGCCCTCAGATCACTGTCTGCGTGCGCACAATGAAATCCTCCCATAACCATTTTTATACTCCCAGAGAGTATTTAATTGTGTGCATGCGCAAGGTTCGAGCTGTGCAGAGATGCTCTGATTGACTGCTTTTAGGAGATTGTAACCCCCCCCCCCCCCCCCCCCCACACACACACACACACACACACACACACACACACACACACACCACACATTCGGCACAAACACACACCCTGCTGGAGAGAGGGAGATCACAGGGAGAAACATAGAAAATGGAGGGTGGGATTGGATTGAGTTTCAGAGGGTTTTATCGAGAGTAAATAGTGAAGAGGCGACTGAGAGAGAGGGGGGGGGGGGTTTCAGGGAGGTGATGATTTGCTTGGCTGCATGTGTTCAGCCCCCCTCCCCTCCCTCCCCCATGACATAACTGAACCAAGTACTCCAAAGGCTTCAAATATCTTTACACTGACCTCATGTTCCTCTACACGGTGTGCTAAGCACATAGTGCACACACGCGCACACACACCAGCACCCACAGCTATTAAGCTAAACGGTCAGGCCTGGGGGTGCCTGGTGGCTCAGCCAGCTAGTACACTGACCATATGCTCCTTGTGAGTAGCCAGGACCCAAGTTTTAGAATCCAACCTCTCGTCACGTCTCGCATGTCTCCCCTGCTCTCTCTGTGCCCTATGCTTCCTGTCTCTCTGTAGTAATACTCTACTATCTAATTAACCACTTAAACCCTCTCCGAGTGGAATAGTAAGAGAGTGGCGACACTAGCGTTGACTCCCATTGTAACAATGGAATGTGGAAGTGCTCATTGTTTGGAACATCCAATGTTTGGAACTATAGCCCATAGGCACCCGCTTTGCGGCGAGATCAAAGTGTGTCGCCACTCTGTTACTATTCCACTCGGAACCCTATATACTTTGTATATATACTTAGTATATATACTTAGTATATAGGACGGGGTCCCCCAGGGCTCTATACTTGGTCCGCTTCTTTTTTTCACCCTCTACAGAAAATCTCTTTGTTGAAAATCTAGTACAGCTATTTATTTATTTATTTTTGAGGAATGTTCACCCCCAGGCCAGAATAGTGACGTTCATTTGGTTAGAGCGTAGAAATGCCACACACAAAAAGACAGAACGGAACAGTCAAGATTGCTGTGTTAGTGTAAGTGTTATTCTTGGTGTTAATGTTGAGTTTACTGTTAATGTTGGTGTTAATTTTAATGTTGCTGCATATCTCTCCAGCAGTCATGCACTACAGATTGCTTCGTGCTTGCGTACCTGCTAATGCAGACCAATTTCATTTGAAGAAACACTCATCTCTGGCAAAAGAATCACGACTGATGTTAAGATTACATCTTTGTATTTATAATTGTTGATACAGCGCCTGTGGTGAGTTTTATATGAGATGGGGAGAGAGGAACCACTAGTTCATAGAAATACACACACTTCAAAGACGGAATAATTTCATGGTGGAACACACTCACTTCTGGTATAACTTAAGAATGTCAACGTCAGTGTTGCATATAAATTATAATATAATATAAATTAATTTCTAAATACCCGCTTGCTCACTCACTGCTGGAGTTTGTTCAACAATGCAAAAGAGCTGCATTCATTACAGCCTTTGTGTGAGGGCTAGGTTATAACATTACATAACAGTCATTCATGGTATTCTTATTCTCCCAGTATGGTATATTTATTTCTCGTCATGCAGGCACAGAATGGCGCCCTGAGCGGATTGTCAGCCGTAGACTATCTTTAAATATGAGACATCACGGAGGTCAGGTCACCCAATCTGATCTTCTGACACCGTCAAGAGATGTCAGGTCATGACAGCTTGAGGCCTTTAGTGTTAGTAGTGTGAGTAGTGTTGTTATTGTTGGTGTAATGTGGGTCTTAGTGTTGCTTTAGAGTTCGTGTTGGTGTTGGTATTAGGTTTTAGTGTTGTTCTTGGTGTTAGTGTTGGCGATAGTATTTGTTTTAGTGTTATTGTTGTTCTTGGTGTTAGTGGCTCAGTGAGTCACACGTCTGACACAGGCTGTGCCGTGCAGTGGTGCCTTGTTAATGAGTGCTGAGGGCGACAGCGATCCCTTTAATGTTCTTTTAACGGTCAGCTGGACTTGTGTGAAGACACAATAAATATTTTATATCATGGAATGAAAACAGTGTTTGCCCTTTTCATCCCTCACACCCCCCCCAGCCCTGGCCTTAGCGTCTACTGTTTCCTATTTGTTGCCCTCCCTCACTCACTCTCTCTTTCTCGTCTGTGTTTTCTGGGTATTTATTTTCTTCCACCCATTGACTGGCCCTGGAAGCTCTCTTTCCCTTGTCTCAGTGCTGCCACTTGCTGGTCACATACTACAACTGCAGTTTCCTCGCTTACCTGCATTACATCGAAAGGCCAGTGGATGGCAGCGCTCAAAGACCTCAAGTGGAAAAAGCCACGGTGCACACACACACACACACACACACACACACACACATACACAGGATATTGTACCTCAGAGAGAGCAAACTAGTCTGCGGGTGTGTAAAAGCTGTCAGCATGTCAGAATCACTTAATGGATCCACTTGAGTGTCGTCATGAGGTGAAAGGATGTCCAGGGCAGGCAGAGAGGCTGCAGGCTTCCTGGGAGCAACTCCCTGATCCTCCCTGCTCTCCAGATTTTATTTCTGCACGCCTCCTCCCTGTTTACTTTATTAAGGCTCTAAATGCTGCACAATCCCTTTTTAATTGACTTGGTTTCACTGCAGGCTTTCTGGCATCAGCCGGCGTGAATCATAAACAACACGCCTGTGCCGGGCCGCTGTTTGCCAAGAGGCCAATTTGTGACGCCGTTAACAAACAAATGATGTCTGTTTATTTTATAGGAGGGGCGGGGGGTATTTTTCTCTTCTTCGCTGCTGTTTTCCCTCCTCACTCACTCTCTCTCTCTCTCTCTCTCCACCTTGTGTCATGTGTTGCAGAGTAAACGGGACCATCTGCTGATGAGTGTGAAATGGTACTACCGCCAATCCGAGGTCCCCGACTCTGTCTACCAACACCTGGTGCAGGATCGCAACAATGAGAATGGTGAGGCTGCCTTGTATACCTGTGTAAACACACACACACACACACACACACACACACACACACACACACACACACACACACACGCGCACGCACTCACGTACACACAAAGTAAATACACACATGCTTCCTCTTTGACGCAACACTTAATTTTTCTGTCACACACGCACGTGCACAAGCACAAGCTGTGTGCCAGCCTTGCCTGTGCTCACCAGATTGTGGGGGATATAGGAGATAGCTGTGAACTGCATCTCAAACAGAAGCCAGTGCACACGGTGTCCCAGACAGCAGAACCAATCCCAGGGCTCTGTTCTGTTCCCCGGGTAATACGCCACACTGCAGCTTATTAGCACTTGAAAAGCCCTGCTGTGTCATGTGGGTCTGGAGCGCGTGCAACACTCTCTCCACAGCAGCAGTAGGAAAATGGATTTGTCGCACACATTCACACACTTAATAAACTAACCACCCCGCACCCCCGCCCTTACATTTTTAACACATTTTCAGATCATCTGACATAATAGGGGTTTGATCTCAAGCTGAAAGCACACTCGAACGATGGGATTTGCAGCCTGGTTGCTTCTCTCTATATACCACCCCATAGAGATACAGGTGGATAAGATGGAGGAAATATTGGCACGCTTTCTCAGTACAGTAGCTCCCAAAGCATACTTTGTATTTGTACTGACACATGCCGTTCCATTACGCTCATCACCTTTGTGGCCTTTTTATTTTATTTGATTTAATTTTTCAATACAAGGTGTCAGAGTAGATTGTTTGCCGTTTACAGCACATTTAATCATATCTGTTATTATTGGCACAACTTCTGGGAGGCCTTGAACCCAATATTTTCCCAAACTTACCGATTCACATTACATTATGGATTTAGGATGTTTGCTGGAGTAGTAGGAAGCACCTAACTGTTTGCATCCTATCAGCGGACGTTTTATCAGGATAACGATACTTCACTTGTTCTCAAACGGGGCCTGTTTGAAATGGAATTTCCCCCAAACAGTGGTTCCATTCAAAGTTCAAAGCTGTAATGGGTGACAGGCAGAACAAATATATCCATGAATACACAAAGTATATCTATACAAGTATACGCCACATGTACAGTACACACCATACCCCATATACAGTACCTATGTTGTTGTTGGTGTTACTACTTATTAACGGAGGTGGACATTTACTTAAATCTGTACTTAAGTACAAATGTTGTACTTCGCTACTAAAATCACGCAATAACAACATTGTAAGCAGATACAACGTGTATTCACAACTCCAGTTTCACCTGGATCTGACATTAGAAATTCAGCAGCACAGGTGTTAGTGAAAAAGGGTTCCTTGCCGGTGTGTCATCAAGGTTATCAAGAACACACCAACACAAGTGATTTCAGTTCAGTACGGCACACCGGTGTCTGCAGTCTGTCCTTGCAATGCGTTGGGAGTGGACTCTGGATTATTAGAATTGATGTCACATGGGGGGGGGGGGGGGGGAGCGCAGTGGCCACAGCACTGGTCATTTGTCACCAATGAGTCCTGGGCTCATACACTGTTCTGCTGATGCGCCTTAACCTCCACATGGGTCATTTCACCTGGGAACGGAACATTATGTCCTTTCGTCGGGGGACAACACTTTATTGGCTTTATTGAATTACGTGGCATAATGTTGACCTCCGTTCAAGCACATTGCTGTTTTGAGTGTATGCTGCACTGTGAATACTTAGCAAATAGCAATGTATTCTGTCTCAGACACGTGATTTTTGTTCTCCCTCTGTCTTATCCCAGATACTGGCCGGGAGCTGGTTATCACAGACTCAGTGATCAAGACTCGAGAACTCTTCATCTCCGACATTTTGGATACATACCATGCTGCTGCTCTTAGGTAACCGCACACACACACACACACACACACACACACACACACACACACAGAGTCTAGTAGCTTTATATCCCTAGCTTTGGCCAAGATATCTGAGCACCTAAATGCTGAAGGAAAAACGTTCCAAGCCCTAATTGCCACCCAGTCACACTGATAGCAATCACACTGTAACTTGCTATCCCTAGCACAAGGAAAAAGGGAGGACAGGCATAATTATTGTCTCAGTCTGAAACCAGATATTCTCCTCTTTGCACATGTGATTCATCCCTCCGTCCCTTCATCTCCTTACTCTCTTGATCCGTTCCTGGCGACTTCCCCCTTTCCTCTCACCTCCCCACCTTCCCTTCGCCTTAACTGAAACCATGTGTGTGTGAGTACTGCAACAGCGGGTCTTCAGCACAGTGTCTTACAGAAACCGCTGATTTCAGGGCAAATTAGCTGCAACTTCTCCCTGCATAGAGAACCCTTTTGATTTGCCTCCGTCTTGAGGCTTTAGATAAACGGGATGGAATTCCAGTGGGATGCTGTAATGCCGCAGCCGTAGCTCTCTCCAAAGGGGCCGCTCTCCCCCGTTCCCCTTTCATCTTGCCAGGAGAAGGTAGTGTTTCTCTGCAAGGCCTTGCTCCAGACCCCTGTGATGCCTATTATTTTGATAGACCCAGACACGGGGGGCTGCTGGAAACAAGGAATCGTATCAAGATGTGCTCAGGAGTCCCAGGCCCCTTGACTCATTGGGTGGTAATCACATCTAGGGAGACGGGCAACACAGGTTGAATACCTGTCCAAGTTCTCTGCATGCGTCTGTCTGCCACACTTCAACTGCAGCAGATGAGGCAGGGCTGACAGGTTCAGCTGGTGTTTACAGGCTCTGTAGCTATAGAGTCTGATCCCTCACAGCAAACTCAACAGGCACTGACAGGCACTAGATACCTGCTGCTGGATTTGTCACCTTCAATAGACAAACCCCTGAGCGCTTCTAATTATATACCGCCGCTGCTCCTGCTATGATGGCTTTTATCAGCGCTAGTTTGTAGTCTAATTAGGCTTGTTTTCCCTTTCTTCTTTCACAGGGGAAAATGCAATATTGCCCATTTCTCTGACATTTTTGCTGCCAGGGATTTCCAAGCCCGAATTGACTCCTTCTTCTATATCCTGGGATATAACCCAGAGACCAGGTAAGAAACACTCAGTTTAATCACTTGCACTGCTACAGCATTTCCCTACTTCCTTCAGGCCATAAATACTGGACAAGTCACTACACAGTGCTTCATCTAATGATACCGCTATGCTCATCATTGCTGCAGGTATCCGAACAAGGATATTTGTGTCTTAACTGGAAATGAGTCGGGGTAATCAGTGACAATGGCCATATAACTGGGTTTTGATATTTCATACACTTTGTTTGTGATTAGCTTCAAATTTTAGTGCCACAAGGTTTCACTATATGATGTAGAAATGCTACCCACCAGCTTCCTTGCACCCTGACCCTGAACGAAACGTAACCTGACAGTACGCTTAAAACAACACCGAACACCATCAGAAGCATATTGGGAGATTTTGGCACACATGGCAAGCGCTACCAACACATTTAACTGTTGCTAATTCCAAGATAATTTGTCTATGAGCCGAGCCACGGAGTCAGTCCAACTGTGTAGAGGATCCCAGTCAAGCGCCATATAGTAGGAGGTTGTCACATGTGGGGAAGAAAACAGATCTAGAAGCTATCAACATGTTGCGATACGTCTCATTGTTAGCTTGTAGATATTTTACCATTTGCCTCATGCAAAAGTATGACGTAACGTGTTCAGGTCAGGAAAGGTCTGTCCGTGGTCAGTAAGATTAGGAGGATGGCGGTTCATGAGGGAACAGAGAGGCAATCAGCTGGACAATTGGAAGTATTGTCATTACGTTTTAGTTTTATCAGTCGAAATACAAAGAATATTGTTGTCTGTTGTAAACTTTGCCGACGTATTTGTTGAGAAATGGAAGAATCTGCAATGGCAGGTGTGAGAGGCTGCAATATGTGCAGTTCTGCTGTTTGGTTGATTTTTCGATTATTGTTCCATTATGTGGAATATGCAGAAAAGGCAGGTTTTGTCTGATTGGTTGCTCCTAATTATTGTTCCAACAAAGTGGATTCAGTTCTAAACAGATGGTATTGTAGATCACTTTTTGAGGGGGATTGGGTTGCCAAAGTTATAGAATAATATAACTTGGAATGGTATGCTTATTCTTTATACCTACATACATAAGTAATAATAAGAAATGTCAAAGTCATGTCATTTGCTATTTAAAGGAGTAATAAGCAACTTGTACCTTATTATCTTCCTGAGTAACTTACCCAACACTGGTCATCTCTCTGTGAGAGAGGCTTATGCCAAAGGGTCAGCATGTCACATGACCCTGTTTCACCTGTCAAATGTAGTTTCTAGCTACGTTTGACTCCGTTTCACCAGGCACCAGGCACACAAACTCTTGATGGTGATACAGAACAGCACAGTGATTACCCCGGAAGTCACCACACACACACACACACACACACACACACACACACACACACACACACCCTGTTACAGGACACTAGTCTTGGAAGGGAGTCCTTTATATTCAGATGTCTTCAGTGACATAATAATCTGACCTGTGTCATACCTAGACATCCTAGTTATTCTATCTAGCCTGGATAATTTCACTTTGATGTTTTTGACTGACTATACCAGTAGGGGCGCTGTTGTGCCAGAAAGAGAGATAGTATTAGTGCTGCACTGTTGCCTGCTAATGAGAGAGAGAGAGGAGAGGGGGGGGGGGGGAGTTGCACCACTCAGTTCACACGGGTGTGATTTTTATATCCAGTCTAGAGCGGATACAGAGACGGTTTGTTTGTGTGCATGTCTGTGTCTGTGCAAAATACCGGAGTATGCAGGCTCTAGAGTCTAGACTGTGGAAAGCCCATTGACGTGAACCTATTTGATACCTTTGCTCTGACTCCTTTCTCATAGCAGTGATTTAAGATCCATATTACAGGGCTGTTTTACTTACCTTTGAGTTATTATAAGTGCCTATGCAGTACGCAGGGCTCCACACTAAATGTTTATTGTAAACACACCACATTACTTTCCTTATATAAATTTTCCGTATAAATTGCATAACTGTTACTTTGATAATAAGTTATAGAAGATACTAAATACATCTAGGCCAACTTACTGTTCAAAAGTATAATAGTAAAACATGCACACAAACAAATTACCTGCCATTTTTCTGTACAGCCATAGTCTGGATACGTCAGTGGGTTTTGTTTACTTTGTAGAAATGTTTGGAACCAACAAAAAAGCCACAACATAGACTATCTACAAGCTCACAAGGCATTGCAATTCGACTGCAACGCTTTGTGAGTTTGTAGATCTGCGATTTTCTCTGTCTTAAAAGCCTGTTTACAGTACTCTCCTGGATGCATGGATAGAGAGTTTACCGCATCCTTTCCTCCAATTGGCTCTATACCAAAGGACACTTTACAGTTTTGGGTTGTTATCTTTTCATTGGGTCGTTACCTTTTCATTCCATTATGTGCTAAAAGAGTGACTTTGAGAGCTTTAACCGTGTAATGTAAGTCAAAGAGGCTATTTTTGGACGTACAATTAATAATCAATGACACAAGCCAAGTGGAGCAGTTACATCATGACGGTAACTGCACAATCCAAACCTCTATCAAAATGTCCTTGTGCAAGTTTGTGTCAAATGCAGAACATATACAAATTTAACACCATCACTGTATGTGCTATTTCATGTTTTTTGGTTTGGCTTTTTGGCAATTTTTAGAGTAGGCACCCCAACTACTTGGCTATCAGGTTGCCCCTACTTCATTATCTCAACCACTCTGTATTCTCTCTCTCTCTGTAACCACTTTAGCCCTATTTGTTACACAGCTTGGTTGAATGCTTGATTCTCATTGGTCAATCGCTGAATTCAGCTGTGTGTTATTTCTTGATAATGACCGCTCCGCTCTATAACAGACCGCTGTCTAATCAGAGCACCTGCTGCGCTGCTTGTATTTTATGCTGTATCCAACATTACATGACACTGATGACAACCATGTAAACAAACACACCATGTCATTTACAGCTAAACGTTGCTCTCAAGAATGTTTTTGAAAACATTTGAATTTCACTTCAGTGTTTTCCGACTGTGCTGCAGCTGGGCAGATGGCCTGCGTCGTTCATTACTGTAAGCAAGGAAATACCTCGTTTTGTTGTTACTTTTGGGTCATTTTATTAATAAAGTAGCTCTGCGTAATAATGGGGATAATGTATGACGTGGTGGTGGTTGTTAAAATACAATGCCCTTCAGGATGATTACACACATCAACTTCGTCCTGTTGGTCATTACTTTTCAACAACTACGTCGGCGTCATACATTTTCCCTTGTGTAATTCGCTGTACGATAAATAGTGAGTTGTGATCTTGTAGATCTGCTCTTTTCGGCATTTTATAATTTATGAAAAAACAAAAAAACACCCATTATACACCTATTATAATGCATTGACTTAAGTATCCATCAGCTGTTTTACAAGCCTGCAGATCTGTTTTGTCACTCGGAACACAGCTAATCAGGCTGGAACCTTAGGCTAAGGGCTACTGTTTTGTTGAATGACAGCATGGCCTTATGGGAGCTATTCTGACATTTACTCTCAGGGTATCAGACATTTTAATAATCTCTCCCAAGCTGCCATTGAACTCCATGGAGGCTTGATGCCTTCCTACATGCATAGTTACTTGTGCTACCTGTGTCAACTTTATGAAACCTTTAGCCAAATAAATGCTGAACCACAGTAGACTGTTTATTTGGGTGGGTCTCTTGTTGTATAATACGTTTGCACAATGCACAGCACACATAATATTATTCACAATAATCAAGCTCCATTTCAGTATGTCATTGCACAACGTGAATTAAATTCAGAATAAGTAGGCTACAGCCTGCATTAAAAAATAATCTGCACATATTTTACAATTAACACAATTACCCGTATTAGACTGTTATACATGCATAATATTATGCATATTGCTACTGGCTGTAGCGGAGGTGACAGTAAAGTCCCCGTTATGCATACTCAAATGTTGCTAGTTAGTTAGGAACCCCCCACCTCGGGGCTCGGCTCCGTTCAATCACAGTCTGGGCTGCCCCTCCCTCCCTCCCCGCTGCTTGTTTGGTATGCCGAGCACTGTGTCTGCAGCCTTGCAAATTCAGCCTTGTTTATTATGGCGCTGCAGACATACGAGGAGAGATGAATGCCGTATCCAGATCGTGTCGTGTGTGTGAGTGTGTGTGTTCTGTCTGGCTCGCCGTGCCTGCATGCGTGTGTGTGTGTAAGGTCGTAGCACATGCTCAGTCGTCTCTCTCCGTGGAGCGGGGGAGCTGGCTACGCCGTGTGCGTGCGGGCTGAGGTCACAGCACAAGCTCAGTGAGAGCGAATCAATGCGTGCGTGGTTCTCCATTTTGAGCACCTACAAATAGGTGGGAGAGAGGGGAGTCTATTCCAACGAGCGTTGTACACAAAGTGTCATCATTCAGCCTTTAGAGCTCGATGTCAGAAATGGACGATTTGTTCAGTCCACGGAGGTAGGTCTGCTATCCTCTTCTCGCGCTTAGCGTAAAGGAGGAGAGCGTTCGTTCGTTCACTCGTCTTCATTTTGCGCCTCGCTCGCATTCCATCCGTCTGACAAACTGTATTAATAACATGTTTTGCTGAGCTACCTGAATGAATCTCATTATTGCTGCCGACTGTCTTTTGTCCCGAGACGAAAACGAGCCGATAGGTTTTGTTATTACATGAAAACGGAACGCTTGTTGAACGATAGACTAGTGTAGACAGACACTGCTCCTCCGAATCACATACCGTTACGCGTCGTTCACGCTATCGCATAAAGGTATTTCGAATGCCACGCGAAACGTTATTTCCCCATACAGTCCTACTAGCCGCGTTGTTGTTGTTTTTTTTGGGGGGGGAGATGTAGAATGTATAGCCTATACTGTATTGTTGCATGAAGAGCATAAGATGCAGGGAGAGAAATGCTCTGTCTGGCTCCATTTTGCAGTAGCCTGTGTGCTCATGTTTACAATCGAGATGACATGATGGCGTGGTGCGGGGCAGCCACGGTGTGCTTTGTTCACCCTCAAGCATGCACACAACCGCCCGCGTGCCATCTCTCGTAGAAATGATGTCTAGCAAATGACTGTATTTGACCAGTGAATAGAAATAGATCAGTCTCCGTGTGTTATTGTGTGCTACAATTATGTCAGTGTGCCACAGACCTGCGTGCGGTGATTGGGTGAAATTGATGGAAGGGGCGGGGTTAGCTTTGATTGCACACAGAAAAGTTGACCAGACAGTCACGTTGTTGTTTGCGTTTATAAATACGTCGGACCTGTAATTGCTTTCCAAAAAAAGAACTTTTTAGGCTAATTCGTATTAACTGAATACAATATACGTGAGCTGATTGTACCAGGCTGCACACTACGATAAAAAATGCTACAATGCTACAATAACCAGGTGGTTTAGCAGCAATGAACTAATCATTCATAAATGGTTGAGTGAACAATTCATTAAGGTTATGCTTGACCATAGTTCTAGCTTAAGATATCAGTATATTGTTTATTAAACAGTCACAATAAGGAAATCCATGAAATTATGTTTTTATTACAACAAGGTATGTCATTGTTTTGTAACATAGATTCAACTAACTGTATTGTACATGCATGTGTGTGCCTTGCCTATTCAGTATGCCAAGTCTTTTTCTGTGATCGTCATCGTGCATACCTGTAGCTTTGTTCATCTGCAATACATCTGCATTCTGCCTCCTCTCTCAGGACCCGTGCAGATTCTTCCATTTGTTTTGTAGACGGTCCAAGTTACCTCTCAGGATTTGCCTGACTAAAACATGGCTGTCGGTCTGCAGACAGCGTTCGTTCTCCTATATTCTGTTGCACACACGTCCTCATTTGTCATTCTTACAGCCTGCTGCCAAAGCTCACTGGACTTGGACGGGTGCACACAGTTGGGGGAACAGTTATAGAAAGTTTCTCCCACAGGGACGATGTTGCACGCACACACAACACACATGGCATGCACGCACGCACACACATACAGTACACACACACACACACACTCACTCACTCACTCAGTATTTTCACATTTCTATTTTAGTCGACTGCTTACCAAAATTACATGTTTATTGTTACTTGATTGCTACTTTTTATGTAGATCAAAAAATATTGTATATTAATGTAGTCTACACAATTCTCTTGTGTTTTGTTTTCTGTTTGACATCACATATGGCATCAAGAGTTATCCAATAGTCTTATATTCTCCAACACAGTCCCAATTATTATTACTATTGCTGTATTATCCTGTATTATCCTACTATAAAATGAAGAAACCTCTGTGTCTGGAACCGTATTTTCTCCTCAGTGGATTGACCAGTAGATCTGAATTTGCACACGGGCATTGACCGAAGGGAGTGACAAAGCTTAGCCAATTCTATACTTTTCCCAAATTTAAGCTTTGTGTAGTCTTAGTTGCAGTCCCATAGCCCGGATGGACGGTTGGTGGAAATTAAGTGATTTCCTAATTTAGTGGTGCAACCACTCCTATATACAGCTATGTCTGTCCCTGGGTCTCTGGCTGTGTCCCTGGGTCTGTCCAAGCACGAAAATAGCGTTTGGTTGGTTTTCACCACCAAGTGTCACTGTTGCGCAGCCTAACACACACACACACACACACACACACACACACACATTAACTGTATATATGATGATTTCGGGTGTGACAGTACAGGACCCCCACACCGTAACTCTGTCATTTCTCAACCATTTCGGATGTGGGGCGGCTCACCGGAACCGGGCTGGCCCCCTTGGTGCGTTCCTGGGGGTCTGGATGTTACGGGGACCCCCACACGGAGTTGCACCACTCACTTCACACGGGTGTGATTCCTTTTTTTTTTACTTTTATGCTATACAATTACAATTGAAGCTTTAACTAGAAATGCACTCTGACGAGCGCGCAACTTACCTCAACCAAGTTATTGAAACATCTGAGTTATGTGTCTATATAAATCCCGTTCCAGATATCCACTACAACGGGTTCTAAATGTTTTAAGTGTCCTATATTTAAGTTTGAAACTCAAATTGATTACATCATCCGATTCCACATATGTATACATATTGTGTATTTTTGGTGGCCCCCTCGGCCAATCAGGGATTGGCTAATGACGTAACTATGTATGTTTATGTATAAAGGGTGGTTCCTGATTAGCCGAGGGACAACACCGACATATGCCCCGACGTAACTATGTATGTTTATGTAAAAACGGTGTTTCCTGATTGGACGAGGGTGTCACAAAAAATTCACAATCCCTGATTGGTCGAGGGTGTCACCGACATACGCAGCCGAAAACAGCACTTGCGCCGCTCTGCTCACGCAAGTAATAATTTCAGATAAAATAATATAAAGATTGCGTTGTGTTATGCCCTGTGGGCAGTTTTGGACATGCGCTCTATAGAGAATGTGGTGATATATGGCCCTTTCTTTCTTTCTTTCTTTAAATATGCCCTGATCACTCATTTTTGTTTGGTTCTAGCCACTTCTATAGACAGCAATGTGTGTCCGAGTACCATATTTCTGAGTACGGAAATAGTGTTTGTTGACCACCAAGTGTCACTGTTGTCATTGTCACTGCAGCCACACACACCGAGACCAGGGAGGAGAGCTAGTACAGTACAGTACAGTACAGTACAGCACCACTCAATTCAGACGGGTCTGATTTTGAAGGCAATTACAGGCAAACAGTGTGGTATCAAAATCATATTTGACATTCATTGTCACGAACATTTGTGCTCGATTTAGTGGGGGAA
Source organism: Protomyctophum bolini (assembly GCF_963924005.1). Taxonomy (NCBI): domain Eukaryota; kingdom Metazoa; phylum Chordata; class Actinopteri; order Myctophiformes; family Myctophidae; genus Protomyctophum; species Protomyctophum bolini. The sequence continues at coordinate 11,886,317 of NC_137866.1, forward strand.
AAAGTTCAAACAGTAACATTTATAGCACTTCAATCGCTGATCAAAAATATCCACAAACGCTTCTAGACAATGCAGATACAATAGCGATTGTCTCTGCATTGTCTAGATATATATTTTTTGTGCAAACTTTGGAAGGCAATTATAGCCGAACAAAATAAGATAAATCGTACTGATACCTTGATCACATGACTCAATAGATACTTTGTACTGATTTGTGAGTTTTAGAGAAAATCTGTAGGAGTAGTTATAAAAGTTTGTTTTGAAGAAAATGCCATTTAGGGCAGGCAGAAATGGGCATACTGTATGTGGGGTGTTCCAAGGAACCTAATGGAAAGATATTTGTATTATATGACTTTCGGTTCAAGAGTTATAGGCAAAAATGGCAAGTGGTCTATTATAGCGCCACCATGAGGTCAATTTAAAAAAAAAAATTGGCATGGACGTTCTTGGCCTACTGTGAGTGTGTGTGCAAAGTTTCACACCGATCGGTCCAGTGTATTCGACTTTAGCTGATCACAGACCGGCTCACGGACATGGGCTTCTGGCCATTCTGGACTGGCGGAGATAATTAATTTCGTATGTAATGTAACACTAGATCTAGACGACCACCTTTGACTGGGAGTCAGACTTGAACTCCTGTTGAAAAATGATACTAGCTGATGTGACTTGTCCTGGTCAACAGCTGGTTAGTTTTTAAACAAAGAATTTTATGCCGGGCTGGAAAAAATATCTTTAACAAACTATCTCATTTGTACGCGGTTGGCCATACCTATCCCGGCTGAAGTTCAGAATCAGATGTTGGTCTGTCTGTGCCACGCATCTGTTGCCCATATTTTATGAAGGTATGGAATATTCCTCTGACAACTCTCCTGCTGTAAGTCGGAGTTGGTGGGGAGGCAGGACTGTGTAGGCAAAGGGAGGGAGGCATACGGGGTTCAAATATGCACCCGTCAAAGGGCTTGTGGTTAGAGCCCTGAGACTGGAGGGACCTGGCCTCTCAGGTTTCATACAGGTCTCCTCTGCCAGTCCCTGTGATGGAAGCGAGAGCTCCTCCGGGTGCCAATCATACTGACAGTTTCTGGGCCGCCCCGTGCTTGGCTGTATGAAAACCGGCGCCGTTACCAAGGCAACAGAGGGAAAAAGGCATTTTCAAAAGGAACATCTTGTCATTTTCTTTAATCCATTGCAGCTGGAGATTCGGAACACTGTTATTAAATTGCAGTTGCTATGGCTACCAACATTTGTACCGGCAGCCATTTCGGAGGTTCTCTTCCCAGCAGAGTGGCAGCCAACCTCCCCCCATTTTTTTTAAGGGGAGCCTGTTTTATCACCACACCTCAAAATATCAGCTCTGCAAATGTGCTCTGCTTAGCTAGGCCCCAGGAGCATTCTAGGAGTATATATCTATACACTTCATTGTTCTTCGGTATAAAACACTATGTGGTTTGATACAACTTGTCACTTATGTCACTAACTGTCACTAATATATAGGGAATGAATTCCCTACAGATGGTTTGTTTTTTGCAGAGAGAATCTCACCAGTGTGTCTACTCTTAGATTTAATTTGTCTCTTGGTTTCTTCTCCTACTCCTTGGCTTGAACTCTCAATTTTTTCCCCCAGGACCCAGTTGTGAGTTTGTGTTTATACTGTATATCATTGCTGGGTTCATTTAAACGTCAAACAGTCAGATGTCTCCCAGGTCTGAGTGGGACCTAAAATGCTGCTAAGAAAATGATTGTTTCAATTTGTCTTCTCTTTCTCTTTTTCAGGCGATTAAACAGCACACAAGGGGAGATCAGAGTGGGCCCTAGTCACCAAGTAAGTAATTGTTAAATACACCCCCCCTGTGTTTGATGTCAAGTTGTCTGTTATCTTGGTGTGGAACTTTGCCTTCCATTTGTATAACTACTGTATTATTCTACATCCCCTATGTTTCGGAGATGTGCAGTTAAAGTTAAAGCAATGAAAATAAATGATTAGGCAAGATTGTTTATTCACCTTGCAGCGGCGAGTTGATTTCACCCGCATTGTTATCTCCACTTCTGTCGGTCTTAAATGCATACTACTAGGCCGTAGTCTTAAAATTACATACTACTAGGTCAGTCAACGTTATATTTCTTGTCCAATTTATCAAGAACTGAGACCTTTGGCCTACTGTCAATGTGCACAGCTATGTCATGACATGAGCCAATTGGTATATTGTTTATTTTAACGTGTCCTTTGAAAGGCAGCTATATGAATTCAAGTTATTATTAATATTATTATTATTATTAATATTATTAATTATGTATTATTCAATAATCACAGAGCTATCATCCCTCCAAGTTAAGGCTACGTGTCCCATTGAGGCTGTCCGTCCGACTTGTTGGATATATACTACTACTAACTAGCCAGTTACAGCGCTCCTGTCCCTGCTTGGGATGTACCAGTACTGTTAGCCAACCGCAAATATGCACCCACAGGTCAATGTTTAGAATAACACCAAAATATATTTTCATAAACATGACAGCACACTCTGAAATCACATTCAACTCAGTCCGTCTTTAGCCCCTTTTAGAATATTGACGTTCCCCATGTCATTTACCTGGCCTAATAAAGTGGTTTTAAATATTCATGTTAAAGGAAAAGAAAGACAGAAACACAGATGAACATCACGGCATAAACTGTTGTCCGTCATAGTCCAGTCGAGTCAAGTCGTCTTAGTCTATTAATAAAAGCATCTATGATGCACCTTTAAGGGTAGTAAAATACAAGATAACATTGGAGAGAGTGAATAATCATTCTTATACATTCTCTCAGTGGGCTAACATCTAGTGTCCCTGATGGGATGTAGCCGAATGAGCATGCTGTCTGATGTCTCTTTCATGAGACTGCTAGCATTGTCTGCCACCTTTTAGATAAACTCTCATTCTACATGCCATTCCTTTTCAGTTTCATGTACAATTGACTGTCAAGTTGTGGAGCGTAATGACAATAACATCACAGAGATTAGTTCCTCTCCCCAAGGTCTTGCAAAGAGAACACGTGGTAGCAAAAAACAAGACATACTCTTAATTGACACAGGGAACTAACAATCAGACTTCATTGTATTGACCGAAAGCTGGTGAGAGGTAGACATTGAATATCTATGAGAGAGACAGGGAGGCACCTTGGTAGAGACGATGTGCAACTGCTAATCACATGCTGTGGTACTTTCACTACTGTATGTAGAGATGTCACTTCATGCATCTCATTATTGTTATTACGACTTGCCTCCTGGCGGAGATACATTTTCACTGTGCATATTTCTAGTTGAATACCGCGTAACATACAGTACAACTTACCAACACTGGCACGTCTCAGCCACACAGTGAGAAGTGTAATAATGACGAGCATTTGAAAGCTGAGCGTTTCTCCAGGCGTGTATGCTATTTGTAGTGTGACACCATCTGTCCCTCTCCTTCTCCCTGGATTGTAATTAGGCCAAGCTCCCAGAGCTGCAGCCTTTCCCCTCTCCCGGTGGCCACCCCGTGACCGAGAATGAGGAGCTGGTCTGGATGCCCGGGGTCAACGACTGTGACCTGCTCATGTACCTCAGAGCCGCAAGGTGAGCTGCGAGACACTAGGGGCTGCATGTGCACACGTGCCAAGATGCACGTGTTGTTGTAAAGAGTTGTGTTCAGTGATGACCTTCAAGAACTGTACATCATAACTGTACATCATTTGCAAATGCAAAATGTAGTGATTCCAGTGTAACCTGACAACAAAAGCTTACAACACATATGATGAATGTATGTGTTGCTTTAACATGAAGAAAATGTATGTTTTCTCCTGCCAATAAAGCTCCTTTGAATTGAGAAAATAAACAAAAAAATTACCTTTTAGGTATTCTAAAATACTGTTTGGTTCATATTTATCTAAAAGTCATTACATGTGTTTATTGTACTTGTTAAGGTAAGATACCGTAGGATGAAATTGTGGTATACTCGAGTCATAACCTTATATTGGTGGCTGGTTAATGACGACTGTGTCTGTTCACAGGAGCATGGCTGCCTTCGCAGGGATGTGTGACGGAGGGTCCACAGAAGACGGGTGCCTAGCAGCCTCTCGAGACGACACTACACTAAACGCACTTAACACAGTAAGTAATGGCACAACAGGTCCGGAATTTTGAAATCAAATGTTTTTCACTGGACGTTGGCGTACAATACCGGGATTCCAGTGGAAGATTAGCTCTGCAGTGATGGGCTACAATAAGGGCGCAGCTAAGCAAAACGTATAGCCATAAACCAGGCCTCTGAAGCTCAATACATGAGGCATTAATGGCTGGTTTCTCCCCCACTTTGTAAGCACCTTAAAGTGCAAAAAGGAATCGAGCTAAAGAAAAAAGCAATTGGAATCATCATAAACAGGACATTTATATTCAGACTCTATAAAACGGAGAATTAACATCACTGGCAGGTCATTGTCTCTCGACCTTCTTCTCCATTTGCAATTCCAATGAGCAATGCTTGTTTATTCCTGAGCCAGAGCACTCTCCTGTGCCTGTTTTCACCCAGTTGAATGTGACATGGGCTTTCTAGCTGCACAGCGATTTCCTTTTTGTCACTGTGTTGCTTATATTCATGGTGTTTCCTCTGGCACTTAGTTTTAGGTAGAGATTGACTAAAATGACCTACACTCCGCTGAAAATACGTAGCTTTCAATTAAATGTAATTCAAGTATAAATGAGCCGTTAGTCTAATAAGACATTTTTGAGTGGTGATAACCACTCCTATAGACAACAATGTGTGTCCCTGGCTGTGTCCGAGCACAGAAATAGTGTTATAGCGTTTGTTCACCACCAAGTGTCACTGTTGTGCAGCCTAACACACATATGCGCGCACACACACACACACACACACACACACACACACACACACACACACACAATAAGTAGCCCCATTAATAAATACACTTGTGGCCTGGGCCGTGGCTCAGCGGTCCAGGCACCTTGGCTGGTAATCTGGCATTGTGCCGCGGGTTCGACTCCCGATCCCGACGGCCCTTACTGCATGTCACCCCCCATCTCTCTCCCAATTTCAGCCTACTATCCCTCCATAAAAAAAAACACTTGTATTAAGAAACAATGCAAAGGTTCCAGTTTGTAAAAAATATGCCTGATGTTCCCCAGCTTCACGAGAGCAGCTATGACGCAGGCAAGGCCCTACAGCGTCTGGTGAAGAAGCCGGTACCCAAACTCATAGAGAAGTGCTGGTCTGAGGACGAAGTGGTAAGAGACCTGTCTTTATTGGAAATGTGTGGTAATTAAATGCCAGGTGTATTCGCTATATCCACACGGCAGCCTTTTTGCAATTATATCATGCTCAGTAGGTGGGGGGGGATTCCCACCTACTGAGTAAGAGCAGTATGGCTTCTGTGTGAATATGGTCAATTACCTATAAGTCAAAGACCATGCCGATAATTTACAAATGACTCCAACCGGAACTCTTTTTCTTTTGGCCCCTTTGATGTCTTTCTCACCAGTGTTGGGTTTTATTGTATGTGTATTGCTTTTAAAGCCTCTAATTATTTATTATGTTTGTGGTATTTTATATTTACTTAATGAAATTAGTGTTTCTGTACTGATTCTGTGTCATTTGGATTGGCTGGATTTGAGTTGCACTTGGGTCTACTCGCAGTGCTTAGGATTGAGCATTTTTTTCTTCATACTGCCAGGCCTGGGTTTGTGTCTTTAGAGGGAGCTGTTGCTTTAGAAGGTTACTCCAGTGCAGTTGGATTGGGCTCGGAGGACATCAGTGAAAACACTCGGCAGCTTGCAGCCCCTCCAAGGCTTAAGAGCAGCTGCATCCTGTTTATCACCCGCAGAATAAATCTTTACGGCGAGAGACTGGAGAGGGAAAAGATTGAGGGCCGGGTAATGTTGGCCTCCATTTGAATTTAGATTTGAATTTCACCACAGCTGTTGAAGGGCTCGAATCAGAAAATGGCAGCCCCTTCTCTTCCTGATCAAGCGCCACGTAGGGAACCAGTAGGAGAAAAATGTGTGCTGGATATCACCGTGTCAGAATGATGGAGAGTCGTGGATGCAGCCTTGATACTGCATATGACACACTATACTGTGTTTGTACACTCACCCATGTTTAAAGATAAGCACACTCACAGGACATGAATGTAACTTCCTGATTTGTTCAGTGCTATATCTTAGAACGCAGAACTGTGCTTCACAATTCATCTTCCCATGTTGTTTGTCTTCAATTTGGTCAGACTCGGTTTCTTTCTTTCTTTTGTCCACACTTTGATATCGTACAGTAATTTATTATTAATTTATTATCGTACAGTAATCTTCTGTTGTGGTACAGACAAGCAACGCGTCCCATCATCAGTCCTTTTGTGGACTATTTCTGAGTTCCTTCTTATGCATGCATGCTCCCTGACCGGCGGTGGCGGGGAGGTCTTGATGCTGGCTCTGTACGCATTAAGACACCACTGTAGTAGCTCAACAGTATTGACCGTAAATAACAGGATTTTCAGTGTAAGGGTTACATCATCCGCTCGGGGTATTTCATATTAAGAAGAGTTAATTAGACTCTATGTCCTGAGTATCACTGAAGCCAATGATAGAAACAAGGGAAAGGTTTACTATTAAATTAAACTAGTATAATTTACTGTCAAATATTTCAAAGCCAATATACAGTTTGGCTTATTACTAGCTGTCAGCCTGTCACCAACACCCCTTTGGAAAACTGATAAAAATCAACTCCGATCCGAAGAAAGAAAACGTATACAGACAAAGTATTCGGCAGCAGTGTGCAAACGTGATTGACGTGATTTCTTTCTTTGCGTCTTCCGAAATCCGCTCAGATATTCCGCCCCAAAACACCTTTAGTCTGTAGTTTATGAGTGGTTTGTGGCAACAAGCGGGCTCTCGGCTGCAACGACCACTATACTGTGCCCATGCTACCCACACAGCCTCTGAACAATCTGATCACTAGTTGCGCCTTTTCAGCTCTGCAGCCTTGAGGGACAGGTGTGAATGTAGACCCCGTCCTTCTCTCAGACACACACACACACACACACACCTCCATCCCCTCTCCTCTCGTACCCTCCAGGACCAGCCTCATTATTCCTCCCCACCAGGTCCATTCTTCCTGTAGGAGATGTGAATAAAAGTGACAGTGGGGGCCGATGAAATGACAGAATCAGCCTGTCTGCAGGGTCAGTTGTCAGCCCCCCCAAATCACCCTGTTGACTTATCATGCACGCCCCTTCTCCACTCATTCAGTCAGTCATGTCTCTCTCTCTCTGTCTGTCTGTCTCTCTCTCTCGCTCTCTGCCTGCTGCAGCTGCTGCTTACATAGCACATAAGCCATCCCCCCCAACCCCTTTTTATTCTCTGGCACTCTGGTAATAGGCCCATACATTCTGTCCACAATCATCTCCACTGAAGAGATAAGAGCATGGCAGTGATCGCTATAAATCACTGTATTAATACCAGGGCGATGGTGACAACACCGCAGAGCAACAGCAGTGTCACCAGCACTGGGGAAAGTATTTCACTCCAGCAGGATTTGTGACAGCAAGTGCTTCAGTCACGTTGCTGAACGCTGGCCATTAATATACCAAACCCAACAGCTCTGTCCAGGCAGTATTTAAATCACTATGATACAGAATACTTTATATCATTATCACTGTTCTGAAATTTACCATATTCACACAGCGGCCATTTTTCCCTCTTGCATCCTCCTTGGTGATAAGAAACCTCCACCCCCAAACTATGACATATGAGCAAAATGGTGGTCATACGAGTATGGTCAATGAACAATTATTTGTAAACATCTATGGAGGAGTTGGGCTTTTTGGAAATGTCCCCATGTCCCCCATATATGGGGACTAGGTTGGCGGAGGGTGTATATAGCCCAGGATCACATTAGATAATTGACACGGGTGAAAAATGGGTTACAAAATCGTGGGATAAGATTTTCGAAAAATTTAATAATCAACTTCATTGTCACATTTCATCACAGGTTTTCAGTTGTAAAACTGGGTGGAATTTGTTTTTGTTATTTCCATAAAAAAAAGAAGGGGAAGAAGAATGTACAAATTTATCCACAATATTCCTGTTATCTTATGAACATGTAAGTTGTCTGCTCCACACCTCCCACCTTTCTGTGTGTGATGTGTGAAATTGATCGCAGGTTGTCAATCCAGTATGCGGACGGTTGGTTGAGCTACACTATTTGTGCTAATAACACAACGTTCAGTCGTGGTATGGGCATGATATCCAAAGTGCCCCTCTGGTCTTAAATCACTTTCTGCGTACACGGCAAGTCTGCCTGTGCGGTGTTGTGTGTATACTGTAGCCCGATAGGTCCACCCACTGGCTACAGATCCTATATCCTGTGGGGACGAGTACTCAACTTGAAGCGCATGCTGTTAGCAATGTTTACTAAATTGCCACTTTATGAGGAGGCACTTTGTGTGCGCACTGACTGTAGTTAAAACTGTAGGTAAAGTTGTTGTTCCATTTTAGGCTGCATTTTAGACCGCTGGTACTGTCAAGAGTCAAGACTGAGTTTTTCTGATTAAAATGCATGAGCAATTGCCTATTTGTGGCACACAATAACAGTTAGTAGATCTTTAAAGGAATACAATTCTTTTTCACTGCATTAACTGAAGGAAGGGAGGGATGGGAGCAGTAGTAGGCTAGATAAATTACATTTTGTTCTCTCAAAATGTGTCCTTTCAAATTTAAAAAGGGCTTTATAAAAAATAAAAATAAAGAATCATTATGTCCCGTAGTTTGAGTCGTGATCAATGAGCTACCCAGTTGTCAATTAATTGACGAGCTGTACAGTAGCTATTAAGCTAGATTTTGTATTCACATTGCATCCTTTTCTGTGTTATAATGAAAGAAAATAAATATGGCATTCACTATACTGCATATAAAACTTGATTTGGATGGATTTGTTATTTTAACTTTAGACTATTTGAAAATGTTAGCATATGGTAATAGTTTTCATATGAAATCTATATGTTCCATTAACCGCGTTTGGAAAATACTTTAATACTTGTTGTTGCCACCAGGGGATACACTGTAGTGAGTGTATTGTATTCTCTTGCACAGTCAATAATACACAGAATTCCCCCTTCAACCTGAAGCCACTGTCGACACAGCTCAGAAATAAAGAGTTGCTAATAATGCATTGGCCAACAGGAGGTGCCATATAAACAATCAGCAGCCTGCTGCTGCAGCAGTGCTCTGTGTTGCCATGCGAGAGAGAGGCTGATCTATCACTGCTGTCAGGCGGGGGGTCTGTGTTCCTCAGCCGGACCCGCACTGTGCCGCGTCTTATCTCTGCCTGTGTCTCTGGCTGATGGATGGCTGGAGCAGGCCTCCGACAGTGTGGAGAGGGAGAGAGAGGGGAGAAGAGAGTGTTGGCCTCCCAGTGGTAGAAGTGGTGGAACACATGCAGGCCTACAGACCTGAGACAGACATAATACTGTCTACCCCCCAAAAAACAGCAGTTTGGTGAACATACTCTACTGTGCCACCCCAACCGCTGCGTGGTTGCCGTGTCTCCTGCTGGAACTTGTTGACAATTTTAACGTTAACTCTAGATGTTTTAACTTTGCGTTCTTTGTCCATAGAGGAAGTTATTCACTCTTGGCTGCAACCCGACTTTACTGTTGATAGTGTATTTTATCACCATCACGGTCCAGTGCCAGCAATGCTTTTTAGGCTGTTTGGTAACTAAATAGCAGACAGGATGGGCGTGTGTGTTGGAATTTCCTGTCACCTTTGTGTCAGCACATCCCAGTGGAAATATCGTAGCTTTAGGACCTGCCGACCAAAGATTGACAGAACATCCTCATCTTGCATTGTTGTCAATTTGAGTGTCAAATAAAAACACACCGTCCCTATTGTGTAGGATAAGTGTTTCGGCCCCTTAAAATGTTTTGCTATCAAAAGATATTTAAAGAACCCATTCCAAGTTGTTGAGCCCTGTTGAACAAAGACATTGTTGTCTTCAGTATGAATGGTGTCACTGCAAAGAGGATGTGGAGTGTCTCTTGTACGTGTCAATGTAGTCTTTTTTCCACTCCGTCTCCAAGACAAGTGTGTTGTGATTTCCTCCCTACGTGCCACAGCCAATCTCATTACAAGCTGATATTTCCTATCAGACAGAAGTGTTTTCTCCCATTGGTTTTGTATATCTGACTGATTGTCCCCACAGGCCCTCTGGGTTAGTACACAGCAGTCTCGAAAAGGTCAGCTTTTAACAGCAAGTCAAGTATAATGACTCCATATTGAGTGAAAGTGGCTTTGTTTGCTGTTGGATGGTGCAAGGGGTCTGACCGTCTGAATGCGTCAGTGTTTTTCCTTCTTAGTTTTTAGGGGGATTTTTTGTACGAAATGACATTTAGAAGGAATTATGTTTGCGGTGTGAGCCGAGCCCTGTCTTATCATAATGATACCATCTTTGTGCACATGCCCGCACAGTCTTAACCAGTTTTACAACTTTTAACAATCGACTCCCAAGCAGGAAGTGCGCACACAAAACAATGACCTTTTGAGCCATTTGCTCTCACTCTCCTCCTCCCTTTATGTTTCTGCACTCCAGTCTTACAATGGTTCACTGTTAGGCACTGAAGGGGGAGAAACAGGGGAAACTCAGGGAAGAGAGCCAGCTCTCTGGAACACTCTCCGACAGAGAGAAGCCTGTTGTTTCTGCACAGCGGCTGGCCATTTGGTAGCGCTTCCACCCTGCCTGCTCTCCTCTACTCCCCTCCCTACTCCCCCTCCCTCCACTTCCACCCTGCCTGCTCTCCTCTACTCCCCTCCCTACTCCCCCTCCCTCCCTTTTTTCGCTTGCTATGGCTCTCTCGGCCCCTCCTCCACCGTTGGCGTTGCCTAGCAACGGAGAGCTGGAGCAATCGGAGCAGGGGCAGAGCGATTCAGGGAGCAGATTGGCGGATGATTTATTAGCTGGGCTGGAGAGCAGTGAGCCCAGGCAGCTGAAATGGAGCCTTAAACTGGAGCCGACATGTAGAAAGGAGGGGAGCGAGTCTGCCTGCTAGTGAAAGAAACCGAGAGACGGGCGGGCGGTAGGGGGGTTACAGCTCCTCAGCACAGACGGATGGACAGGCTGTGTAAATAGTACAGTAGGGGGAACATAATTAAGGTGACATAATTAGAGCAGAGACACAGGCTGCTGTGACAGATCTAATTGAGTTTTGTCTCTGCAGATCCACAGCCCTGGTTCCAGGTAATGAAGCGCTCTCACCTTATGGCTGCTAAATAGGCGTTAAGCATACTTATCCAAAAGGTTATTTTTTGCTCACACACGCATACACATATTTTGTGTGAATATACCATGTATGTGTGTGTCTAGCAAGAGCTTATTAAATTATCTCAAAGAGAGTGCTGGTTCTATAGAGCCGTGGGAGTGTTTGATTGACACTGCTATGGTGGTCTGCTCTTAACCCCTGGAGTGTGGTGGATATGGGGTCGTCTCATGCCCAGAGTGCTTAGCTTGTGTTGGAGACGGCTCCATCTACTGGCTAATCAACCACTATACCTCCAGCCTGATAATGCAAATGAGCTCCTCACTACTGTCACTGATAGCATGGCCTCTTTATTTAGCTGTCAGTGAACACAACTTGTTTCCATCTGGCTTGTGATTAAGCCACTGGCTGTTTAGTCTCCCAGGGGTTGGGGTTTTTCCTGTAGTTTGTCATTAACAATCGAGATGTGGTGGTGTTTTTTATTGTTTACCAAAACATTTTAAATAAATCTGGATATTTTATTTCTTTGCAAAAAGGAGATAACTACAATAATTCACTTCTCTTGTGTGTAAACCTTCTTCTTTGGCCCGTAATTGTTCTTGTTTAGACGCGATTGCTTTTCACAGCTGCCTGTGTGCTGTTTTACTTCTGTAAAATTGCCCCTCTTTCCCCACCAAAGCTGAGAATGTAAACAATCTGTGGCACTGGTTACATAACGTACTGTACATGGCATGGAAAAATGCACTCCTCTCAAAACACAGCACAGCTCCATGTCTGGTTTTGTCGCTCACTTGTCTCCTTTCACGGTCCGTGTCCAAGACCTCTCTTCACACAAATCGTATCAGTCTGCCTCCCCTCTCGTTCCTCGCAGCAAGCAGAGTTTGTGCCTCTATTCCTGTGTGCTCATTCTAAGCTCTGGATGCATTAAAAAAAAGAATTCATATAGTTTTACTCATTAAAAAGAAAAAAGTTAGTTTTAAGAAAATAGCTGGTATTTGATTTGACAGTGTGTGTTGGTGGGCAGAGACATGATGCCTTGTGGGGCAGTGTCAGGAGCTCCTGAAAAGACTGAAATCAGAGCTCCAACCGGCGTCAGCATGCAGCACTCTACTCCGCTCCAGGTTTTCCAGCCCGCCGTGAACCAGAGGCTCTCTAGCAGAAAGATCACATGTAAAGCCTTCCCCTTTGTAGTGGAAGAGCAGAGAGTGACAAGCTATTTCTTGCTTGTAAAAAAGCGATGTACGGTCGGAGACGCTGTGGATTTGCCCCCTAATTTTCCCCCTTTTACCTGTGGCTGGATCGTAGAGGTTTGTGCCGTGCACCCCCCTGAGGACTTTTCGCTGCCTTTCGCTGGAGTTACTTTGGTGGAAACGGTTGGCTGAAATCACTGAGGAACGGGGACTCTCCTCTGGAACAAGAAAGTAAATCTGTTGGTTGTCTGCTTCGGTGCTTATGAATGTTTTCAGCCTCCTTTTTATGGCTCGCTGTGTGTGGCTCTTTAAAGGAGAGAAAAATGCATTTAGGTTATTCAGCATTGTGCAATTTATGCTCTTATTTATTCGTTTTTTTGTTTTGTTTTTTGTGTTCTGTGTAGTTGTTTTCAGAGTATGTTACGAAGTAGCGGTTTCTGCCATCACAATGTGTTGTGTCCTCACGACTCACTCTTGTCGGGATATATATTTTAATATTATCTGACATGTTTTCAATACATTTTCAAAACTCAAATGAGTGTTTTTTTTTAATATATGTATATTATGAATGTTCGTAATAACTGCGTATAACTGCGTGTTCACGCAGTTAGCCATGTTTTGGCTTGTGTTTGAACTCTAAAGTTTAGCTTTTGACTTTGAACTTTTGACTTAACAGTTCAAACAGATTAACAGTACACACAACCACACTACTGTGCATTTATTTTACATTTATTTAAGAAGAATCAGAGTTGTCTGAGGGCTCTTTTCTCCCCACATGAAAGAACGAGTGTAATCTAACAGTCTCTCCCTGCCTTACTTGTCATTTCCTTTCTCGTTTTTTGCCCTGACATGGGTGTGTGTGTGTGTGTGTGTGTGTGCATGTGTGTGCATGTGTGTATGTTTTAAACGGGAGGATATAGAGGTTTCGAGATTCACAACAAACCTCTCCTCCGACCACAGATTTAAGAAAGAAAAACAATGTCTTTGTTGTGGTGCTGGCCTGCAACTTTCTGTGGTTGCATTTTAGCTGACTTCACAGATCCTATCTGATTTTTCTCTTTCTCTTTTTCCCCCTATGTGAAAAATTACAGAAGCGCTTCATTAAAGGACTGCGACAGTTCGGCAAGAACTTCTTCAGGATCCGGAAAGAGTTGTTACCTAACAAAGAGACGGTATGTTAATATTTCTAGATTTTGTTTTAAGTTTTGATAATTAAATTCACTGTAAGGAAAGAGAGGCCCGTGTGTTGAGCTTTCACTGGTAACCCATGGAAAGGGTTTGCACAGTAAAGCGTATTTTGATGTGACATGTTGAGCCTTTTGAACCTGGGGCCTTATTGATGATCATTAAGTGCAAACTGCCAGCCTCTGTACTGTAGTATTATCAGATTTGCCCTGAGGGTCTCTGAACACTTGTTATACTGTACCTGCGATGCCAAAAGGCCAGAATGTACTTTGCAGCCAGCCACTGAACCAACCCTTACAAGTTCACATGTTGAACATTAATTAGCACCTCTGATTCACAACTGGAAAACAAGTTGTGGAAATGTGGTGTGTGTGTGTGTGTGTGTGTGTGTGTGTGTGTGTGTGTGTGTGTGTGTGTGTGTGTGTGTGTGTGTGTGTGTGTGTGTGTGTGAGAGAATCACAACTTTGCCAGCATAACTCATGTGTTGTGAAAAGTAGCATGCTTTGCCTTGTTTTTACACTTGAATATTCATTAGTTGAAGTAAAAAAAGGAAATATAAGGACCTAAGGCTGATTAACTAGTACATCGTTTAAGCAACATTGACTAAAGTAGGTTGTAGAGCTTGGTCTACAATTAATTCAGTGAAGCAGGTTGGTGAATTATTTTTTCCTTTTTGTGTTTTTGCTAGCTTTATAGGGAAAATGCAACTTGAAAGAGCCAACATTATTTAGAAGAGGACTTCAAAAAATTCTGAGCTCATGAAAAAGTATTCAATTTACTGCTTTGCCTTCAAATAAAACATGGAATTATAGTTAAAAGCTTATAGTGGCAAATTTAGGTTGGGCGCCGCTTTAAAGACACGCATTGTCTTCCTAACGTTGGCTCACTAAGACTCCGAAGTATTATCTCCATGGAGTATTATTTATAGTCATTATTATCATTGCTGTCATCTCCACTATCAGTTAACATTGTTCTGCCCGCTTTATTATTATTTTAACATTGTTGGATGGGTCTGAGAGTTGCACCATAAAGTGTCAACATTTTAATGTATTTCCTGGCAGCAGCAACACGTGGATTGATGACAGTCTTTAAGTATGTACAGCCACTACTCCAAGGTGATGGGTAAAATGAACCTCACAAATCAATAGAGCTGTCCTACTGATTTCTTTTGATGTGACACGTTAGTAGTTTAAAGGTTTTGCCAATCACTGATATGCCTCCAATTGAGGGAGACAAGGCACGTTAATATCTGTCACGCTCAAAGGAACTCTTTCGTAATTGTTTTGTTTATTTTCCTTGGCAGGGGGATGTCCCTCTATCAAAGTACCCCCTCCATCTTGCGCGCGCACGAGTGTGTGTGTGTGTGTGTGTGTGTGTGTGTTAATGTGTGAATCATCATGAAACTGTGTGACCTGCTACATAGCACAAATGGGTTGAATCCAAACCTAACAATGATTAACCCAGAACAGAACCGTTTGCCCCCGTCATATTATATGTGGTCAGTGTGAAGAACACAAAACAGGACCGCCATATGGGCATTGTGTTGTTACTCTGCAGTATTGACTTCAAGCCTTGTATTAATTTACCACACACCTTTCTATCTCCTGGAGCGACGAAAAGCATGTCCTAATTGTTCAATAAGTGTTTTGATTTATCACTTGGTTATGTAGGGTAGGCTACTGACAGAAGTGCCTGGTTGCAAAGTCCTCTGTGCCTTTTCCCTCCGCAGGTAAATAATTTATGTGTTTTATTTTTGTTTTTCACTGTGGAGCAGCAGACCTCGCTGTCTGGCTGCTCCTACTGGAAGTGTGTGGAAATAGTGTTGACACCAGACATCAAAGGAAAATCAAGGTGTTTGTCACACTTTTTTACCCGTTTCATTTCCCTGTCCTCGGTGAGCCTGGGATATGTCGGCTTTGCTTTTCAAACATCCCCACCTGTCATGTAATATTTTTTACTCAAGAGCTCTTAGTGTTACCACCATTATATATATGTGTGTGTGTGTAAGAGAGAGATAGAAAGAGAAACAATTTCTTTTATTCCTCAAACCCAATTTGAACCTCTTGAATAAGAGATTAAAATGTACGAATACAGTTTCCTCACAGAGGTTTCCTCAATTATTTTTTACTGGTTTTGAAATATATGACCAGTCGAGCTGATTGGCTATAAAGGAGGTATTAATACAATTCAACCTGGAGGGGGAGTCCGCTTGGCAGGAGAGGTAATAGACCTCCTCCAGGATCCAGCCCTGCCACCACCACAGAGCAGAGAAAGATTAATTTTCCCCCTACAAATGGAAAATAAACTGCCCTTTAAACATAAGAAAAGAGGAGAAAATGACTGCAAGGGGAGGATAGCAGCGGCCAGAGGAGAAGGATAAGGGGGGGTTAGCTCGATATAGACAGGGTTGTCGCACGGCAGAAAGAAGGGGGAAAAAATCCCCTTTGCTTATGATTGAACTTGCTTTTGTGTTGTAAGGCTGATCTGAGCTAGTGCAAGTCAATACCCTGAGGAAAGCGCCATTTATTTTCCTAACGGCAGTCTCTCTATCCGCTCACTAGTACACTCTGTCACCGGAACATGTAGTATAACAATCTCTCAAGATTTGGTCGGACTGGGGAAATGGCAGAGCTTCTCCCCTCCTATCTCTCGGCGCAGACCTATATTCCTACAATTCCACTCTCATGCCAAGCCATCCGAGAAGAAAGTGCCCGGGAGCCTAGACCGAACTGCGGTGCTGAGCCCAAGTACAGTCCACAAAGCCCTTAGGCTGATAGTCAGGGTTTCAGAAGACCACTACATTGTATCTGACTCACTGTTCCTCCCGCTAGCCCCCATTAGCTGGGCTGCTCCTGAAAGCGCCAGCGCGGCTCGAACCGGCAGTGCCAAGGGTAAGCACCCAGCGCTGTGTAAACACACTAGGCCTGACTAGCGTTCAGGAATGCTTTATATAAAGTCACATAAAGGCCCACAGGGGGAAGTGGGTGTGTCCTCTGACCGTCTGTAACTGGCTGCACTGCCACCATTTCCTTCACTCCTGTAAGGACGTCATGGAACATGAGCTGGCTGCTCCCAGTGTTCAAACAAGTAAATATGCTGAAATGGCAGATCACAGATAACTTTCCCTGATATTTCCACTGGAAAGGTTTTTGTGAAATTGTGGTTTCAGGGGATATCAGTGGCCTGGCCCTCGTAGCTAAACAGAAGTGTGTCAACTATAGCTCTCTCTGCCACGCAGTTGATGAGAGAATTGTGCAGCTGAAAGTTTGATCAAATTATAATGCCTGAGTTGTGACACTTTAAAACCACATGCAGTTTATATAAAAGGTGGAGGGGGGAACGGTTCCGACAAATTAAGTTAAGTAGAGATATTAAATGGACAAATGAAAACTTGTTATAAGCAGGTTTGGAATTTATCCATTAAGAGGCCAAGTCATTTTTTTAAGGATATAAAGGCCATTGTATAAAAGTAATTGCGTGGATCTGGAGACTATGAGTAAACATCTGACCTTACTGAATGGTCATGCCATGCCTAAACTTGTCTTACCCTAAATGGGTGAAAAGTATTTAATGAGGCACATTTTCTGTGCTTAATGCTTATTACATCCTGTGAGAAAGAACATGGCCAATAAGTGTATTATGAACAATACACTTTCTCATAATTAACTTCATAATCTTCTGACTTCACAATACATATATGGCTTTATTGTGTGTGTGTGTGTGTGTGTGTGTGTGTGTGTGTGTGTGTGTGTGTGTGTGTGTGTGTGTGTGTTGTACAGTAATATATATCTGTACTATTAGTATACTGTGAACTATTAGTATGATTCCGACATTAAACAGGGGACCACAATGGAAACAAACCTAGGCTCTATGGGCTTGGCCCAAAGCCTGTTAATAAAGTATTCAATCAATAAATAGTATAATACTTTTCCAAGTGTCTGTTTTCACAACTGAATGACTACTAAATAAGATGAGTACACAAATTAAATGTAGATTAAAAAAAATATATATATATTTATTTTTTGCTGGTGAAAACCGATTAAATAATCTGTATTTTTTTTTAGACCATTCCGATACCGATATGGCCTATTCCGATTATGCTACTGATTAGTCATGCATCCCTAGTATATAGTATCTGAATAGACAACTGGGTAATGCTAGCTTAGTGATGCTATATATCAGCATTTTAAGTAATATTAATGCAGTAATATACTACTTGACTTGACCAATTACTTTAGTTGATGCTGACAATAGAACAACCATCAGCTACAAAGCAACTTTTGCTAGGATGCACCTTTTTGAGGGTAAGAAAACATCAAACTGAATCATGGAGACATATTTATGCTGCTGCTGCAGTCCCGTTCCTCTTGGCGTGGTTCTGGAAAATGGAGAAAATTGCAGCGCTAGTGTGTTCTGAAAACGAAGAGAGAAGCCATGTTAGCTTAGGAGGCTAATGTTAATTGGCTGACTAAGAGTCACAAGTTTTTTTTAGATGGCAAGTAGTTAAGTATAGTGGTTTATTCTGTTGGCAGAGGCTAGCAATTTAAATATTTATGCATCAGATGTTTAATTTAGTTACATATCACACTAATAGTCAACAAAAAAAATTGTTTACCAGTTATTCTGCTGTTATGCTATTACAGCACAAACTCAAACTGGAGTTTATATTAGTCAGCTGACCACAGACCCTTTTTGTATGTGTATATCATGTCTGCCATTCTAAATTTGTCTTTGGCCATTGCAAGTTAAAATGTTAAATAGTAACAAGACGTGACTTTAGCTTGATGTTGATTCTCAAGCCTTTGAATGTATCATGTTATACAAGTTATACAAGGTCCATAACCTATTTTAGCTGCAGGAAATGCAGATAAGTGTTTGATTCCATACATAGCCAGAGTAAGGGACAGCTGCAGCGATGGCAGCTTTAGACTTCCTGCCATGTTTGTAACCACTGGCACACAGGTAGAGATCAAGCAGGAGATTTTGAGCAGTACCCCCCCTCCCCAGGCCCTGTCATTTACAGGTCAGGGTGGCCAACAGGAGAGCACTGTTCTCAACACAACCTCACAGCAGATGTTTGCCACTGTGCAATCTGTACAGATGTCAAATTGAATTCATTGCCATGTCTTTAGCCCAGCAGCCAGAGCCATGGGGATGAGTGTGATTATAAATACTTGGGTTCAAGTGCTAATTAAAATAGAACAAAAAAAAATAGAGGGGGTTACTCCAGTTGGCAACATCAATCATGAGCTTGACAGGATAGATATTGTTTTTGGTCAATTATATAGCTTGTTTACGCAGTGGAAAGGCTGTTGTTTGGCAGAAGGACCAGCAGTTTGTATTGATGTTCCTTCAGCAGACCACAGGCAGTTTAGCGTGCCTGTGAGTGTAGGCAAAATGTTGTTCACCCTATTAGATGGAGCATGGAGAGCTCCCTGTTGTAATTGAGTTCTGTGGTAGTCGCCATGTTGTGGTTTTAGGGGGGGGGAGACTAGCTTATCAGCAGAACATGCAGGATCTACCCTCCCTGCAAAACGCCGCTGTGGCTGTCCAATCTGCTTTCATTGGCAAAAGCGCTTACAGCAGGAAAAACATGAGTGCTGATTCTTCAGCGTGTGCATCCCTGACCTGTGAAAGCCGAGCTTATTCAGTCATTCTCCAGCAGAAAGGCACTGCGCAGCAGGGAACGGCTGTCTATTTAACCGCCTTTCACACACACACACACACACACACACACACACACACACACACACACACACACACTCTGCCCCACCAGCCAAGACCCTTTCACTGTTCATTTTCTCTCGTCTGTCCCTGGGCCTCGGAGGCATCGCCATGCTGAAGTTCTATTTTTGAATCGGCTATACCCGGTGCCTGTCCTCGGTGCCTTCTCTGAACTGTATTTGACTGAACGATGTGCCCAATAAATTGTGCACCTGTGGTAGTATCAAGTGTATGACTTTAAATATATTAGCATCATTTGCTTGACAGCAGCCACTGCTTTTGAGTAAGTTGTCTGTGGAGGTATTTTGTA
Organism: Protomyctophum bolini; assembly: GCF_963924005.1. Taxonomy (NCBI): domain Eukaryota; kingdom Metazoa; phylum Chordata; class Actinopteri; order Myctophiformes; family Myctophidae; genus Protomyctophum; species Protomyctophum bolini. The sequence continues at coordinate 11,905,995 of NC_137866.1, forward strand.
AAAGGCAAATATATAATCATATTCCATGGGTGGAATTACAATAAAAAGGATTCCATAACATGCACAATTCTATCCTGTTGTTTACATACACAATACATTTTCATAATAGTATATCTATATATAAGAAATTACCCACCATTAGAAATTCTGCAAGGAAATCAAGTGGTAGCTTTTAACAAGCCAAGTGGTTTACTGAAGTAATATTTTAGATGCTTGGAGCTCTGTTTTGCATCATACAATACATTCAAATAATTAAGGTAAAACGCAACGGGTACAAATTGGCTTATTAGCCATTACAAATATGTCATTATAAATGCTCAGTCATGCATTTACCATTACCCTAGTGTTGCAGCATGCATTAGGCAGATACAAAAGTCAAGTACCACTCACTGAAAGTATACACTGTACAAACTGCCACGCTTAGTGAGAAGTAACGCAAAAACAAGGCTAGGGAAGATACATCACCGTTAAACCCCAGCTCGGTTTAGCTGGAACATAAACATTCCCCTCCACCTTGCTGAAGTGAGCTGGGCAGCACTCTCCTCTATCCTCAGACTGCATAGGAGGGAGCGAGGCAAACAGGCTGGCTGCACTAATGGATGTTTACACAACTCTGTATCAGCCACCAAAACCCAGAGATCACATCACACTGCTCTCTGTTGCCGTCCCAGATCGTTTGGTGAGAAACATAGGAATGGTTCTTATTGTCTCCACCAGGCCGAAGGCATGGGGAGAGAGTATGTTTTGCACTCCGTCCGTGTGTGTGTGTGTGTGTGTGTGTGTGTGTGTGTGTGTGTGTGCGTCCGTCCGTCCGTCCGTCCGTCCGTCCGTTACCAGCTAATCTCCGGCACCGTTGGCCCGATCCATGCCAATGAATGAATTATAATTGTGTGTGTGTGTGTGTGTGTGTGTGTGTGTGGCTTTAGCAAGAGTTGTGGGTAAATTCAATGTTGATTGTCCATTGTTATCCTTGGTTGTCTCTACAGTATATTCCTCGTCCTGGCTCTCCCTCTCACTTGCATGTGCATGTGCGCGCACACATGCACACACACGCACCCCTTCAACTCTCCCCTGTTCTCTCCTCCTTGCTCTTGCCAGTAACGGCCTTAACCGTTTGGCTTGGTGTCAGAGCAGAGGCCTTTTGTGGCTCTGTCACAAATCTGCCAGGAAAAACAGAAACCATCTGTTCAGGGGGGGATGAGTGTGTAAATACATGAGTTTAGCCCTCAGCCCTGCCCAAGCACACAGGACCACCGAGTCCAATGAAAGGGTCCTGCATATCAGACCTCCCCCACTAAATGTTACTCTACACTACAGTATGTATAGTGGTTCTCCAAATGTAGAGGCAGGTAAATATATCGGATGACATAAGAGCAAATGGGTGAGAAGATTTGCCTAAAAAATACATTTACCCAAGACCCAATGATGATATTTGTGAATTAGTATTGCCTGTGTTAAAGAGACAACAAACTTGTGTTATTGTATTAAAAGTAAAACGTTAATGCACAATATGTGTTGGGAGGAGCTAGGCCTTTTTAAGAAATCTCACCCAGACTGCTCACTTAAAGAATCACCTCAGAAAGAAAGTCATATTATTTATATGGAATCTATTAAAATATAAAAGTTTTACATGCATGTTGACGTTATGGCTTCTCTGTTTTTTTATTAACTTTTTCGCGATTCATCCGTAGGCTATCCACTTAATTTAAGCTCACTGCTAATTAGTGCGAGCATAATCTGGGGAGAAATGGACAGAGAAGTTAATTAAATTGTTGTGCCAACATGGATCCGCGGTGCACTTGGAACACCTTTTCATGTTGTTTATCCAAAAAATGTCAGTTAATGCTCCACACGTTAGCTGTATCTAATATAATTCAACCAAGCCAATGATAATTATTAATTTCATTCGACTGCAATCTGTTGAAAAGGTTTCACTGGGAACTGGAAGTATACTATTACTTGTAGTAGCTATTTTGTAAGAGCAGACGGGGGACAAAATTATCTTTGTCTGGTGATTGGTAATGATCTTGCCATTTTTGCCACTTTTTGCAGCAGTGGTCAAAATGCATGTAAAGGAAACAAAATCAGCCACAGAATTCAACTTGTATACTTTGTCAGTTGCACACAAACACATCCAGCTGAACATTTCAAGTGGCAATAACTGGAATGGAAGCCCTGAGTGTCGTGATATGAGCTAAGCCCCTTTCCTTGTCGGATAATCCACCGCCCAGAAAGCTGCTGCAGATGGAAGCATTCTAAAAGGTCTTATAATACCAAGCTTATGTTGTCTCTATCTCGTGTTCTGGGCCATAGCAGCACACTCTGTGCTGCTCTGCAATGATTTAGTGGGTTTGGGGAAATGGTGGTGCAGAGGGCAGGGCAATGTGTTTTTCTCCCCCTTTTCACTATGCTGAAATATCTTTTATCTATATCGAGATACTCTACATGTCATGTATACAGCATATCGTCACTGTCAGACTGAAACCTTGTATCTGCATATAATAATCACGTTTCTATTGCCCTTTTTCTATTTCCACGTATGAGTGCTATTTAGCTGTTTTTATACTTTTTTTTACCTTTCGCCTAACCCAAAGCGATAAAAAATATATACAATGCCCAAAATCGGGACTCATGGTTGAATAGGGTGGATATAATATAATACATTAAATATTGAACTAATGAAAAGTATTAACACGAATTTGTAACTATAAATAATAAAGTGGAAGAACAATACCGCTTAGTCATGTTTTATTTTTAATGACCGTGACGAGCAAACGGCAACATTTAGTTTTGCAGCAGATATTCTTGTTTACACAGTGGAAGAAAACAAAATAGAAGGTAATGAAAGCGACAGTGTTGCCCCGGGCACATGCCGGCATGACAAGGGCTCAGTGACATCTGAAAGTACCAGATGAGTCCGGGCGGTGTCTCCTTATGAGGCGCACAGGGAAACCCCACTTGACAGACAAGGCAGGTTAGTAGAGGTATTTAAACTGTCAATCTGTCTCTCTCTGACACTAATTCACGGCATGAGGTCTCCGTCAGCCACAGGAATGAGCAGAACTCCTCTCATCCTAGTCTCATAGCTTATTCTGCTCCTGTAGAAATGGAAAGAGAAACTATTTGCTTTACGTGAGTGACTATTTTAGATCTCATGTTTGGTATTTCTGTTCATTTAACACAGTTTGAGCTGTAAGGAATCCATAAATGTATTTTCTCCCTTTTGGTTGCATGGCTGCTTGCAAGCTCATCGTCGGTGCACCTGTCTGTTCCCCAATTCAAAAGCTCAAGTTAATGTTTTCATTAGTCCCTGCCTAATATAATGGCACTTGACACGGTGTAAGTGATGGAGGGGCAGGGTGACCTTTCCCTGTTATCTTGCCAAGCTGTTGTTGAGGCCGTGTGGTTGTCAGCCTGCCACAGGGAGGCAGAGAGGCACTGCTGAGAACAGTCATTAAGCACGGAGCAAAGCCAGCGCTCGGCACCGCTCGCCACTTTTGATCTGCACATTTCAATTAGATTTCACATCAGGACGCCTGCCTTCTCTCACTCAGCACCTGCGCCCTGCCCGCCCGCCTGTCTGGATGGCAGGCAGGCAGACTGGCTGGAGAAGATGAAATATTAAATGTAATGTTCTCTACCTGCTCTGACATGGATGCACAAACACATTTTGACTTTTAATGAATCATAAGTAGCCGTTTGGTTGAAGTGTTAGTCTATACCGTGTTTTCTCTGTGTGAATGTCATTTGAAGTGGAACTTGCAAATATCTTTTGCCAGTTGGTGGAATCCCAGTTCCACTAATGGAAACTGCATCGCTCCCGCATCATCCAACTGGCCTTTTATTATGTTAAGCACATTTACTGTATATGTGGTTGCGCACTGGGGTTGTGCCAAAAATAGCAGATCTTTTGAGTGCGTGACACCCAAACGCAAATAAGTAGATCTTAGTTGTCCACTGTGTAACAGTGGTTTTCCTCTTGTGAGCTCCCACTCACAAGGCATGTGGATTCCATCCCACTATTCCAGATGTGCTCAACTGCATAAGTCCTTGGTTCTCTGAGAGCTAAGCAGCACTGGGGGTTTGGGCTAGCTTTATGCTGAAGCAATGGCTTTGCGCCTTAATTTACCTGCTATTTGAGAAGGTTTCATCGAGGTCCAACGCCCTCAGTAAATGTTCCCAGCACTGCTCTGGTTGATAACATGGGAGTCCTACAGCCAATGGTGGATATGAATATCCCCTGAGAGCTACATGAAGGGGGATCTTATTAAACTGGCCTAAGCCAATGAAGTTGAGCTCTTTCTGCCAATCAAAGCAGTCACTGAGAAAGAACTTATCTTGCACCTGATCAGATATTTATAAAAGCTGGTAGATAAAATGAACAACCACGTGACCACCGGCCAGTGTTTTCTCACAGCAAACATGGTAGGGCCAACTAGCCTGAAATGGTGTTATTTGTCCAGATAAAGACAACTGTGTGTGTGTGTGTGTGTGTGTGTGTGTGGGGGGTGCATATTTATTATTATTTACAATGTTATTAATGCCAACATTATTGATGTGTGGGTATTATTATTATTATTTATTTTGCACTTATCATTGCACATGTCTATACACTTATAAGATACTTTTTCCTTGCAAGTAACCTTTTATAGCCACTTTAAGGAGTCCACCATTTCATCAAAGCTGATGCTGTTGGATAATCTTCCACTAAAATATGTTAAGCCATTTTCTGCAAAGCCGTTAACATGTTGTAGAGACCAATGTATGTACTAATTTATGTCAGGTTGCCCAGCCAAAGCACGGGGAAGGAAAACAATCAATAGCCATTAAACCCAGAGAGCAGCAGTTTAACAGACCTTAGATAGTAGATGAGTGTCCTCTGGGCCTTAAAGATTACAGGTGACTTACAGCTCATCTAACAATCACACTAACCCCTTCATGAATTCATTATAGATCTGTTGGACGACCACTAACAAATGAGAGTTCATGGTGTGGGAGAGAACGCAAAGCAAGCCCCACAGGAAACTAGATAATTGCCCCGACTCCCGTCGCCAATTTTCAAGGCTTGTGTATTATTTTGAGTGTGGCCGGAAAGCGGCTGTTAATTTGCGCAGGCTGCCTCAGCAAAGTGCTTTCTGATCCATGATTGCATGTGTTAATGTTTCAGTTGGATATTGATTTCCTGGCGGCCTTTTGTGCACTGGATTTATCCGCCTGGCTCGCTGGCATGCGCACCCCTCCGAATGTTTGATTAAAGTTCAATTGACTCTTCCAGTGAAGGGGCGAGGAGCCATTTCACTCCCTATTTGTAGCGCCAAAGCTCTCCCCGACATGTTCTTTTGTTCCTATTCAGCCGCCTGCCACCCAGGCAGCCACCAATGCACTGATCCTAATACCCCTGCATTCAGTGAGCCTCCTAGCCTAATCCTGGGACAGACACAGCCATAGCACAAACACACCCGGCCAGCTATAAAACCTGGCATGGATTGACACACTGAATTCTTTTGAGATACTTCTACTGCCACTAATGAAAATGTTATGTATCTTTTTTTAACCCTTTGATGCGTCACAGAATTACCATGGTTATATTGTTGTGTATTTTTTCAATTTTATATACTACAACATTTTAAAACAATTATAAACAATATAAACCTTTAAAAAAGTTGAATCATACACTTCAATGCAGCCAGATAATGTCAGACAGTCTTCCTGAAATTGATTTTGAACTTGACTGTACATGCTGTTATCTATTGCCAGTTTCCTTAACATCTACTCTTGTTGTCGTTGCTGCTACAGGGGGAGCTAATAACCTTCTACTATTATTGGAAGAAGACCCCAGAGGCCGCCAGCTCGCGAGCTCACCGCCGACACCGCCGGCAGCCCGTCTTCCGCCGCATCAAGACACGAACCGCCACCACTCCTGTCAACACTCCGTCACGACCACCGTCCAGCGAGTTCTGTACGTGCACACCAAACGCCACACCCCCTATTTGACGGGTCAGAGCAGGGACGTGATCTTAAATCAGTGTTTTATAATTATGTGTGTTTAAATGTGCATTTTCCTTTGCTGTGCTCTTCCAGTGGACCTCAGTTCGGCCAGTGAAGATGATTTTGACAGCGAAGACAGCGAGCAGGAGCTGAAGGGCTACGCCTGCCGCCACTGTTTCACAACCAGTAAGAGAAAATATATTCATTTTTGACACAAACATTTAACTAGGTTTTTGGGTCATCATGGGGGCTCTCAACCAGTTAATGTGTTGATCACATAACGACCGCACTATCCTATAATCTAATGAAAGTTATGGTCTGTCCCTCAGTGTGTTACCAAGGTTTACATAATATAGTGTCTTTGAATGGTTCTGAACACAATAACACATGTTACAGGTCACCCTGTTTATTCTCACTCTACTATGAAATAAAGCAGACACATTTAAGTAATATTCTCGCTGAAATAAGTTTTAAACACATGCAGGGTAGCATCACACAGACATGCATGTCTACTGGTGTTGTGATGGGGATCAGTTTGAGACCAGCATCCCACAGAGCTATCTGACAGATGGGCATCAGACGATGTCAGGACTAATTTGATCAAATCAGACATGAGCCCACAGCTCGTTCACTCTCTCCACCTCATTATCCTTCCCTTCTCTCAAACGCAGCTGCCTCCAAATGCCAAACCCCACTCTCCCATCAGATGATGCTTAACATGATTGCCACCAAGTCGAGGGTGGCTAATAACCAGGGCTATGCTGTACTAACTTTCTGCTCTTGGGTTTGATACCTGAGGATATGGCATATGGTGATAATGAATGATTACAGTATGCAGGGTGTAAGGGTAGAGATAGAGTACCTGCTGTTATACTGTACTCTCAATAAACATCTGTTTGAGGTTCAAAGTAGCACAAGCATGTTCACTGTGCTTTTGATAAGGGTTTGATAAACGTCTTATTATTTGAACTCTAATCTAGTCAAATGTGCTTTATTTCCAATTGAATAAATAGTCTCAAACGTTTCTACCTACCTATTCCACAAATGGACAAAGATAAATGTGCTTTATTTCCGATTGCAACAATATTGCTGTTGGTGTGAGAACTTAAAATTTGTATTTATTTTTTGTAACCTATACATTTGGTTAATAATACATTGTAACTAGAAATATGCAATCCTGATGAATTGTTAGTGTGCTTGCCTATAGTCACCAATCATGGGCAAAAAGGTGCCTTCAATTAGGTAGGGCGTGAACTTGTCATCCAACACATTAATTATTTGACGGCAAAGATACTGTAATTAGTGTGGTTGATTGGGAACTCCAATTTAAGTATGTTTCTCTCTGAAACTGTAAGCGCTACAGTTACTTACCACACTTGGTAGAGATGTTCACAGTCCAGAGAACTACACAGGAAAAACAATACTTACACCAATCGGCCTCATGGTGGCGCTATAATAATAGACAACTTTTCACTTTGGCCTATAGGTTGTAGAATCTAAATGTATTTCCCCCTGGATTCCTTGGATCATGACATGACTCCCTCTATAGGCCACAGCCATTTCCGTTTAAGTCATTGTTTTGCCATTTTGAATTGTATTCGAAACACACTTTTTGCTCCTGGAATCAACTCAGCAATTCAACTTAAAATGTAACTGTAAATGTTTCAATCCCCTCCGAATTATTTACACATCATCTCAGGGCTGATGTGACAACAAATGTGACTTGAAAAATAATTGGGAGGGGCCTAATTCTTGCCATGTCATAGAGACACACGGAGACTACAAATTTCACGTCCCCAAATGAGACAGCGGCCCCACTTCTGGTCCGTTAGAACGGTGTACTGCAGGCCAGCCCATAGAAGTCCATTGGAATTCAACTGTAGTTAGCCTACTTTTAAAATAATACCAAATTAACTGAAGACTATTGATTTGAATAAAAAAAATTCCAAATGTATGAAGTGTCTTTGTCAACATATATTGTTGTTTTCTCAATAGAGAAATTTAATTTACCACTTGAATGAGTTACCCATAATGTTAACGGAGCAGAGGGGAGGCAGGCAGTCAGAGAACCCGTCTCTTTTAAGGACGTCACTGCCTTTACGAGGCAACGAGCGCCGACTTTGAAGAGTGGAATTCTCAATAATACATCCCGATCCCGACTGACTTTGTTCATTCATGTCTATATTTTGAACATGTCACAGGCTTACTAATATGTTCAACCTACCTCGGAGCTCCGACGGTGTGTTTTACCGTTGTCAACTTGTTGTATATAATTAACTTTGCTGAATAGTTGGGAAAATAACCCAGCTAAATGGAGGAGTGACATATCTTGACAATTTCAACTACCTAGTGAATTCCCCAGATGAGTATTAATAATTAGTCTTGCAAGCCTGTTTGGATAATTTTCCACAAATACATAGCATATAAAACGAAATACAACAAATATATCTGGGTATTGAAAACCTCAAGGGACGCGACCGTGACGTATATACCGTGCGACCACTTTGACTTGAGATTTACAATGCTAGCACTTTAGTATATTATAGTACATTGTGGGTTGTATATTGAGATGACAGGTATGTGACATTGAAAAGGACAAATCAAATATATGGGACACTTTATTGGAACACCAAATAAAATCGCTACAGCCTCAGTAATGAACCAGTGAAATTAGGGTATTTTATGATGCCTCTCATAGGGATTGCATTGGCAGCTGCAGTACACCGTTGAAACGGACCAGAAGTGGGGCCGCTGTCTCATTTGGGAGCGTGAAATTTGTAGTCCCTGTGTGTCTCTATATATCATGATGAACACAGGATCCAATCAATACCAAATTTGAATCACATGTTGTTTGGCCTCTTAACACAATGTCTCCCAGTGGTATGGTTGTGATCAAAGCAACCAAAACTTGCAATTTCCACAAATTGCACCTTTTGTAGTTGAACTTCATTCCCTATTGAAACAATATTGTTATATTCACTGTCAGCATTCATTAATCTGAATAACAACACGTGGTATCTGTTGTCAGATTCAGTAATACATGACTGTGGAAGAACTTTGTCACATCTATTGCTTTGCACTCCTCCACTGGTATCTCACCATTAGCTTTTCCGTCCCCTTTCCTCAGCCTCCAAGGACTGGCACCACGGGGGCCGGGAGAACATCTTGCTGTGCACAGACTGTCGCATCCATTTCAAGAAGTACGGTGAGCTGCCCCCCATCGAGAAGCCCGTGGACCCGCCGCCATTTATGTTCAAACCTGTCAAAGAGGAAGAGGATGGACTCAGCGGGAAGCATAGCATGAGGACCCGACGAAACCGAGGCTCGGTGAGTTTCATCCCACCCCTCTGTTTTACTTTTCCCTAGACACAGGGTACAAAACAGGCATGCATCATTTATAGGGAAAACTATAGTTCTTATTTCTATCATCTTTATTTTTGACGCAAACAATTTCGATTCCAGAAATTGACCAGGGGGGTGGGGCTAAATTGACCAGGGGTGTGGGACCTAGTAGCATCCTGTACATAATTTCTATCGCTATTCTTCTCACAAGGACAACATGGGTGAGACACTTGTTGTTCTGACTGACTGACCCATCTATGTCCATCCTCGCTTGCCGTTGCAGATGTCAACGCTACGTAGTGGTCGTAAGAAGACGACGGCCAGTCCTGATGGCAGAGCCTCACCCACCAACGAGGATCTGCGCTCCAGTGGACGCACCTCGCCCAGCGCAGCAAGCACAGACAGCACCGACAGCAAGACGGACTCCATGAAGAAACCTGCAAAGGTAACACATGGCCCTTGGGCATCATTAAAGAACTATTGTGTCTTTAGGCCAGCACAGAACTTTCATAACTGTAGTTTTCCGGTATAGAATGTTTTTGTCAATTAAGAAAATAAGCTCTTTAGCAAATATAGGCTTATTATAATGGCACATTTTGCTCAACAAGATCATCTCCACAATTCAACACATACATTTCTTTATGAAAAGATCATTGGACAATGTGGCGAGGGAACCCATTTCAATCTCACTTCCGGGTTTTATGACTACAAACTATTTGAAACGAGTCAGGTGAAGTTTTTACACTATTCTATAACGTCTCTTCCATCTCTTCTTTTCATGCAGAAAATTAAGGAAGAGGCTCCCTCACCTATGAAGAATGCCAAACGCCAACGAGAGAAAGGTGCATCGGACACAGAAGAGCCCGACAGGGCTAATGCCAAAAAGTCCAAGACACAGGTGAGATCATGGATTTATGTTTTTGTGTGCATGTTTCTATAAGTATCCATACGAATCCAGTTAGTAAAACACTTGCCCTTCTGTCTCCGCCGTCCACCAGGAACTCAACCGGCCGGACTCGCCGTCAGAATGCGAGGGTGAGGGTGAGGGAGAGGGCGAGAGCTCTGATGGACGCAGCATCAATGAGGAGCTGAGCAGCGACCCCAAGGACATTGACCAAGACAACCGTAGCTCCTCCCCCAGCATCCCCAGCCCCCGCGATAATGAGAGTGACTCAGACTCGTCTGCCCAGCAGCAACAGCTCTTGCAGGGACAGCATCCCCCCGTCATCCAGTGTCAGCCGGGGACCTCCGCGTCCTCCACGGCCCCAACCCCGCCCACCTCCTCGGCACCTTTGCTGCCCCCGCAGGTTTCCCCGACAGCGGCCCCTGTCTCTCTACCTCCCCAGCCGCTGCCCCAGGGCAGCCCGCTGTCTCTCATCCAGTCGGGGGCGTCCCACCACCCTCAGCGGCTACCCTCACCACATTCACCTCTCACTCAGGCTCCGCCTCTTGGGCCACAACAAGGTCCGCAACAATCATTACCGAGCTCACATCACGGCCCCATGCCTCCCATCATGCCTCCCATGTCCCATCCGCTGCAGGCAGGCCCCTCACACATGCCTCACCCTCACCCTCACTCCATGCCTCCTCAGGGCTTCCCTATGGGGCCGTCTCAGGTCCCGCCTGCGTCGATCCCATGCCAACCACAGCCAAGGCCACACACTCCTCCCTCACAGTCCCAGTCATCTTCCCAGAGCACAGGTCCACCTCCAAGGGAGCAGCCCCTGCCTCCCGCCCCTATGTCCATGCCTCACATCAAGCCCCCACCCACCACGCCCATCCCACAGATGCCCAATCCACAGTCTCACAAACACCCTCCACATCTATCGGCACCTCCGTTTCCTCAGATGCCTTCCAACCTCCCTCCACCACCTGCCCTCAAGCCTCTCAGCTCCTTATCCACCCACCATCCTCCATCGGCGCACCCACCTCCACTTCAGCTCATGCCCCAGGGGCAGCAGCTTCAGCCTCCCCCAGCCCAGCCCCCAGTCCTCACCCAATCCCAAACCCTCCCCCCGTCGTCCAGCCATCAGCCTCCCCCAGCTCCCCCTCTACCTCCCCCCTCAGTGTCCTCACACCCCAATGGGCCACCACAGCCTCCGTTCCCCCCTCATCCATTCAACCCTGTTCTACCTCCAAGTGGCCCTTCCCATTCTTCGTCAAACTCCATGCAAGGCCTACAACCCCCACCCTCCTCCTCCTCGGCTCCCTCCTCCTCCTCCATATCCATGCCACTCCCGGCCTCAGTCTCCTGCGGACCGGGCCCCTCACTCCCACCTGTTCACATCAAAGAAGAGCCTCCGGATGAGACAGAAGAGCCAGAAAGCCCCCCACCTCCACAGAGAAGCCCTTCCCCCGAGCCCACCGTGGTCAACACTCCCAGCCACGCAAGCCAATCAGCACGGTATGCCTAGCTTGAGCACTAACTTCCACTCTCTGCAGTATATGTAAATAAAAAATGTCTGTGTTTAAAACAGTCTGGTCTGGCCATGCTGATTAGCCTTCCAACACATTAACAACACAGACACTCATCTAAATTAGAACGGAAGCCTTTCATCTAGGAAGCAAATTGAATGTCCGACTCCGCAGCCAAACAGGCATTGAAAGCGCCGATTAGCCTTGGGCTGTAAGTGGCTGATGGGTTGGAATTATCCACAGTGGAGAGCAGAGAGATTAATTACAGCAAGATGTGAGTGAACCGAGCCATCTCTACATAAGTATCTGGAGTTGCCTTATGCCTAACTGACTCTCAGGCTGCCAATGAATAGCAATGTGGCTCTTCATGCATAATTTGTCATAGCAACAAAATGGAACATCAAGGGAGTTTGTTTCCCTTTGAGTTCCCTTTGAATTGTCAAGCATCCCACAAGCCGCCGACCTTTCATTTAGAGGGGTAGGATTTGTCTTATAACATGCTGATCACCAGACTGATGACTACATGCTTTGTCTGTCAAACCATTCTTACTGTAGGTTCTACAAACACCTGGACCGGGGGTACAACTCGTGTGCCAGGACAGACTTCTACTTCACTCCGCTGGCTTCGTCCAAACTGGCCAAGAAGCGAGAAGAGGCTCTGGAGAAGGCTAAGAGAGAGGTGGAGCAGAAAGCCAGGGAAGAGAAGGAGAAGGAGAGGGAGAGAGAAAAAGAGCGAGAAAGAGAACGGGAACGGGAAAAGGAAGCGGAGAGAGCTGCGGTGAGTTTTTGGGGTTAAATAAATGAATGTCCTTATATTGTTACTTTAAACTCTTATGTGTTTTTTTGTGAATATAATAAATAAGTCACTGAGACTTCTGTGGAGTGTGTAGTACCACACTATTAGCTCAATGGTAACAAATGTCAGCACTTGTGCAGGAGAACAGGAAAGTTACATAGTGCAGCATTAATATGCATAGTGCAGCTTTAATATGCTATATCTTCCCCAACACAGAAAGCCAGTTCATCCCACGAGGGCAGAATGGAAGCCCAGATGATGGGGGCTCACATGCGCCAACAATTCGACGGCCCCCCCACCACCATCGCTGCCGTGCCACCCTACATCGGTCCCGACACCCCCGCTCTGCGCACCCTCAGCGAATATGCCCGCCCTCACGTCATGTCCCCGACAAATCGCAACCATCCGTTCTTTGTCTCGCTCAACCCTGCGGACCCATTGCTGGCTTACCACATGCCGGGCCTGTACAACGCAGATCCGGGCATGCGTGAGCGTGAACTTCGGGAGAGGGAGATGCGGGAGCGGGAGATGCGGGAGAGGGAACTGCGAGAGCGGATGAAACCGGGCTTCGAAGTCAAGCCTCCGGAGATGGACGGCATGCACCCTTCCACAAACCCCATGGAGCACTTTGCCCGGCACGGAGCCATCAGTTTGCCACCTATGGCTGGCCCGCACCCCTTCGCCTCTTTCCACCCGGGCCTAAACCCTCTGGAGCGTGAGCGGCTCGGTCTAGGAGGGCCCCAGCTGCGGGCGGAGATGAGCTACCCAGAGAGGCTGGCTGCCGAGAGGCTCCACGCCGAGAGGATGGCCCAAGTGGCCAACGACCCCATCGCCCGCCTACAGATGTTCAACGTCACGCCACATCACCACCAGCACTCGCATATCCACTCACACCTACATCTGCACCAGCAAGACCCTCTACACCAAGGTGAGACGAATCCCTGCTCATTATGCACCCACACTTATGTTATCAGTACTTCAGTGAAGGCCTTGAAATATTCATCTTTTTTGTAACAGATTTAATTATCTTTGCAACAAATTTAACTGGAACAAATGGAGTATTTTTAAACTTGTGTTGTCTGTGTCTCTCACTGTAATATGTACAGTATTCATGTTTGCCCTGACCTTAAAATACTAACCCCCAGTAGGCGGTGAATGTCTTGTATGTCCCCCAGGTTCCGGGGCCCACCCGCTAGACCCCCTGGGGCCTCACATGGCCCGATTCCCCTACCCACATGGTGGCAACCCCAACGCGCTGCTCGGGCTGCCGCAGCACGAACACGAGATGCTACGTCACCCTGTCTTCGGTAGGCCCTCCAAACAGTAATATCAAACCAGTCCAATTTATTTGGATATAATTAGCCATGCAATTCCATGACTAAATTATTTGTGTTTGTGTGTGTGTACTTTCCAGGTACTCCATACCCACGGGACCTACCAGCAGGTCTTCAGCCAATGTCAGCAGCCCACCAACTCCAGGCCATGCATGCCCAGTCAGCTGAGCTACAGAGGCTAGCGATGGAACAGCAGTGGCTCCATGGACACCATCATATGCATGGAGGACATATGCCAGGCCAGGAGGACTACTACAGGTCAGATAATGAGCATTTATAATATTTATATTTTAACAGTGGGGTCGCCTAAACTATAGGGATATGGAAATTCTTGACCGATACCGATAGCCCATAGACGATACCGATATATGTTTATTTCGTTTTTGTATTTCCCCCTTTTGTGCCAGGGAAACAAATACATCTTCAATCCAAGAAATTAATGTTCAGAATCTACAGCTTGGTAGGCTGCAGATAACTAACACAGACATAGACAATGCTAAATGTATGCTTATCAACGTCTACTGCCATCGGTTGATTTATTTGTCGATACCAATATCGGACGATAGCGATATGTATGACACATCTGTGCATCCCTAAAAAAACGACCATCCTAAAAACAAACGGCCAATGTTTATACTGTTTATACTATAATTATTTTTTATCCCACGATTTTGTAACCCATTTTTCACCCCTGTGTCAATTATCTAATGTGATCCTGGGCTCTACACACCCTTGGCCGGGGAGAGCAACGGACTTGAACTCATGCTTGTTAACATGACGTTTCTGATATTGATGCCAACATTTTTAATTTTTTCAGCCGGCTGAAGAAGGAGAGCGACAAGCAATTGTAACCAGCCGAGGGGAGGCGGAGCTACACAGGTGCACAGGAAGTTGTTACAAAGACGGTCTTTTGCAGAGGCACTCGGAAGGTCCTCAGAACAATTTCAGTTTTGCTGAACCGAAAAGGACGTCACGAATTCTTCTGTCGCTTTTTTTTTTTGTTTTGTTTTGTTTTGTTCCTATCATGGACTTCTTTTTATTATAATAATAATTATTATTTTTGAAGACATTGACTTTCTTTGGTATTATAGCCAGTAGTGACAACGTCCTCAAGACTCCTGCATGTCAAGCTTCCCTGACGTTTTTTTGTAGGTGCTAGAACAAGACACTGTGCTTATCGAAACGACAACGAAAAAGACCGGTTGGACCGTTTTTAAAGGAAACATTACAAGTGCTATCTTAAATTCAACATTTATTTTAATACGTTGTTGGAGGTTTTTTCATAATTTTAAAGAGAAGCTGCAGCATGGCGTTTTTTGAGTCTGTAAATAGTATATATAAACATATAATTATTATTATAATTATTATTATTACTAGGTGTGGACTCCGAACCAAGTCGTTTCAACCTCCAAAATATATTTGTTTTTGGTTTATTTTTTAAGCATTATCCCTTGTTTTAAGAGGGGAGCACCATGGCATTATGTGAGTGAGCAGTCAACAGTTTGTGAAAGTGTTGCAGTTCAGGTGTGAACTTCCTCTTGGCATCGCTGTGTACACATATTCTTTTTGTCTCCGTTAACCCATAAAGCCGTCACATACACATCCCCTTCATCACATGCCTACGACGAGCACCCAACAGTTGAAATGTTCTAAACTCAGCGTTGAGGTAATGATTTGTAAACACTTGAAAAAGGTAAATAAATAAGTCACTGAGACTTCTGTGGAGTGTGTAGTACCACACTTGAGCCATGGAAAATGAAAAAATATATATATTATGTATGTATTGCACTGAAAGCGTAATCGTTGAGCTCCATCAATTGGGTTTTTGAATCACTACATAAAGATCAGTATTTAAGTCAGCAAATGAAGAAACGTTTCATTAGAATTTTACAGAGAGTGAATTTAACTGTTGGACTTTACAATTTGGCAGAACCAACTAAAATCCGCTAAACGGTTTCACATTCTTTTAAATCTTATTGGTGAAATGAATTGTATTATCTACTATATTGGGAGCCAAATGGGACTTTTTTTTAAATGTGTGAATGGCTGAATCAGTGCAAGAACAATGGTTTGGCGTACCCTTACTTTGACCTGGTTTGCCTTCCATCTTCTGTTTGTTTTTTACCAGGTCATTCCAACTCGACTGTAATAATGTTCACTGTGACACTACAGGGGACCTGCCTACGTGTAATAACTGTGGAGAAGAGGATAGATGGTGGTGGAGTGCGTTATGTTTCCCCCCATTGTTTTCCTCTTCCTCAGTTCCTTAGAAATACATAGCCTCCTGGCTCCCAGGGTGGTGTGTGTGTGTGTGTGTGTGTGTGTGTGTGTGTGTGTGTGTGTGTGTGTGTGTGTGTGTGTGTGTGTGTGTGTGTGTGTGTGTGTGTGTGTGTGTGTGTGTGTGTGTGTGTGTGTGTGTGTGTGTGTGTGTGTGTGTGTGTGTGTGTGTGTGTGTGTGTGTGTGTGTGTGTGTGTGTGTGTGTGTGTGTGTGTGTGTGTGTGTGTGTGTGTGTGTGTGTGTGTGTGCGAGCGAGTCACTGACTGTTACGAGTAGTGTTCACCTGTCATGCCAGCGTATGTCAGCCCATTTTTTTTACTTCTCTCTGGTCTTGTGGCCGTGAGATGAGAACTCTTTCTTCCATGCACTAAAGACCTAACTTTTCGTGGATACTGAGAAAACTGTGGCTAAATGTTCTTTTTTTGTACCTGCTAAAACACAGGCTCTACATGTATCTAAAAGTGGTCATATCTTCCATTTGGGGTACCAGGTTTTAACATTTGACAACCATGTTGGATGCTTGCAACTTAAACCAAGTTATGCCCCCTTAAAATAAGTCTTGCAAGCCCTGAGAGAAATATGTCACTCCATCTCGCCATCTTCTGCCTGTCCATGTCTCTCGCTTCTGATGTACTCCTCATTTGCTTTTGCCTTTTTTTCCTGCCTTTTGGTCCCTATTTTGTGTCTCCAAAAACCTTTGATGTTAAGTGTTGTCAATGGTTTAGCTTCTTGTTTCAAAGCGGCAATAGCAGAATGTAAATTCTGACTGCTAAGATTTATATATATACTGGTATCTTGAAGCTTATTGTATATATTAGTAGTCGCCATGGGATGACACAATGTAAACAAAAAGTAGAAATAATAAGAAAAATTGTGAGTCCTGTGTTCTCTCCATTTGAGTATTTTGTAATTTTTTTGAAAAATTTGTGGAATTAAAATAAACGACTAAGTTACACCACACGAAATGTGTTTGCTTAATCCTTTCTATGCAGAGCTTTGTGACACGTAAATCAGTTAAGTGTATTTTTCTGCAAATTGTTGCCCTATAAATTAGATAAATTACTGCGTTGGATGATGCACTGCTGTATTCTTGTGCCTGGCGTTAGCCTTAGGTATTGCATACTACTTAATCTAGGCAGCCATGAGATGCAATAATCCTGTATGGAAGAGTAAACACTTTAAATCACCCACCAAGTGGAAAGCACTAAAGAGACTGCAGATACATATTTTATACCTCTGTGTTCTCTTATGTCTGCAGAAATACAATTCTTCAGCTGAGTATAGGGCCTATACTAGCAGTACGTTTTTGTTGACCAAAGGAAATATGTGACACAAAGCATAAAGGATTGCCGTTATCACTCTTCCAATCTCCCATTTCCTACAGTTTTACGAATGCTGTGCTTTGCTATGCCAGCCCAGCTGTAGCAGGTACTGAATTTCAGCTGAATATTGCCTGCCTGTTACGGTATAATAACATCAAAGCCTAGCTAAGCCAGTAGGAACACCTACTCAAGCTGAGATGCCTTGCTATACTGCAGAGCAGGGTTGTCATTTCATCCTCCCCGTGTGTGTGTGTGTGTGTGTGTGTGTGTGAGAGAGAGAGAGGGAGACCAGCAATCTGTGATGGTGTGCCGCAGCGATGGCTGTCATTTTGAGAGGGAGCTATTATTCCTGTGCTGCTCCCTGAAATGATGCCCTGTCCTCTGGAAAATCGAGCTCTGTGCCGGGGCTGTCATGTGACGGCCGCCTTGTAAAAGGAGGTGCTGCTATGTTGTCGCTGGCTTGCCTCACCTCCCCATAAGACACAACAAGACGTCAGAACTGAGCAACGCTGGCTGGTTGAATAATTCATCTACCGATCCTCCACACCAGCGATGGGAGCGACTGTGACTTGTGTCAACTCAAATCCTTCTCATAATGCTGTGTGTATGCCTCAGGCGGGCACACAAGGATACACAAGTCTCAAACAATCTGGTCTTCCTTCTGAATACCAATATGTTTTGTGCTGTTCACAAGGAGGCCATTGTCTGCTGCATGCAAGCAATGTTGGACACAACCGCCACCACCACCTCCTCCTTTCCTTCTATTTCTTGTCCCCCTCTCCATTCTTCCTTTCGCTCCACTAAGCCTGGCGCTGAGTGTTATTCTCAGTGGCAGAGTGGAGCCTACATGCTATTAGCTCGTTCAGTTGGAAGGTAGTGTTGTTCCTTCAGTGGGTAGCTCGATGGCTGCCCTGTAGCCGAGCCGGGCCATGTTTATCTAAAAGGGCCTCTGTTGACATTCGGAGAACAAATCTGCTCATCCGGTATGCACTGTACTGTACCTCCTACGCAGTATGAATCAGATTACAAGACACTTGATACCTGCTCATATTTATCTCTGCATTCTCTTCGTCCATAATAAATGTGCCATTTTTGTCTCCTCACAGGTGTAGAATGTGAGACTAGTTGGATATCCTCTGCTACATAATTCTGTAGAGACTGGCCAGTTAAACAGGCATTTACATGCAACATGCAAGTTGAAGCGTGCTTGTTGCAATATAATATCCCATAAATTGTGCAGAGCTGTATGAATTTGACCCATGCCATAAAAGGTAATGCATCTAATGAAATGCATTTAACATGCACATAATGTGTATGCACACTTGCACAGTAAGGAATCTAATGGAAGCTTTAGCGGCTAAACCCTGGTGTAGGCGACATCAGGAACTGGAATTGCCAACCAGTCAGGGACTAGTTGCTGTGTAAACATGCGACAGGGGCCAGGGGCTACCCCCTGAGTCCCCTGCCCAGGGAAGAGCGCCCTGGAAGTCCCTTTGATACTGAACCACTAGCCCCTCCTATGTCCAGCTTTGAGGGTATGTGTAAACACAAACATTGAAGACAAAAGAGTGTAAACACTGAAGACAAAAGTGAAGACGCAAATTGTGATTGGCCAGAATGAGATGATGTGTGATGATAAGAACGCCCCTCAGTTCACACGGGTATGAAGTGCCGCTTTTCAGCAGCAGCATGCCCAGGGAGCGACCTGCGGGCCCAAAATGTATTAATTTTTAAATTCAAATTGTGTATTCTCATATTTGGGTTTCTGGTCAAAACAAAAGTGGACAATGGACATCTCACGATGACTTGTTTGTGTGTTTGAAGACTTAGGGCCGATTCATACTCCTATTTTACCGCTGTTTCGGCGCTGTAGTGACGAAATGATTTCGGCTCATCAGAAATTTTCAGTAGCAACGAAGAGACGAATTTAGGACGTTCCCCGCCCCCCCCCCCCCCAACCTCACATTGTAGGCTCTACAGAGCCGAACCGACTTTTATCCGGCTCTAAAATAGGAGTATATGAATCGGCCCTTAGTTTTAGGTCAACAGAGACAGGTCCTGACAAGGAATAAATTGGTTGGTAAATGGAGGTCTGTATCTGTAATGTGTGTATGTATGTGGTGTACTCAGCATGTCCGTGTCAAGATGCTTACAAGAAATGGGGTACCCCAGGTGTCAGCTCTCTGCTTTCTCATGTCATGCCCAGAAGAGGGATGCCGGTGTTCATGAACAGTAAAAAAGGCCTATTCATACTCCAGTTTCAGATGATAAGGTGGTGAAAACTAAAACGTTGGTTAGGAAAAACAGAGAGAAGTGCTGGGGTAAGTATTTTAAAGCTTCATAATTACTGGACACTCACAGTCAGTTTTTGGCAAGTATCATATAATCCTCATACTGTATATTGATGACGCAATAATAATGTGACCGTCAATGGCTAAATATTACATTTAATGTGTGTACTCCTCATCTCATAGTAGGCTAAGTATAGAGTATATTTATTTATTGATTGATTGATTGAATACTTCATTAACAGGCTTTGGGCCAAGCCCCTAGGGCAGTGATACTCAACCTCAGGCCCGCGGACCACATCAGGCCCGCGGGACCATTATGACTGGCCCACCAATGAAAATCTAAAAAAAAAGAAGAAAAAAAAATCTGGAAAATGAAATAAAAATAAATAAATCTGAATGAATGAATGAATCTGAAATCTTTAATTACATTATTATAAGTAATACTATTAGAGTTGTACTATTACTCGAACGAAAATAAAAGCTTGGGGGGGGGGGGGATGCAATGCAAATGAAAGACATATACTGTATATCCCTATTCCCTGACATAATTTTATAGCTAAACGGACAGAATTCTATTTTATTTGAATGATGAAACCCAGCTGCCATTAATAGTTGGAAATGGAAATGGAAATTGCGGAAATTGCGGAAATTGTAATTGCGGAAATGGTGGAAATGGAAATTGCGGAAATGCGGAAATTGCTCTTCACTTATAGCTATCTATTTTCAGGTAGATTGTTTTATTTTACTCAGTCAGCCATATCACTACTCATTTTTTTTCATGAAAAAGGTCATAGCTGGGTACCGGTAATCTATTTTCAGGCAAATTGTGTTTATTGTATTTTATTTTACTCAGCCATAACAATTTATTTTCTGTTAACCAACTTGCTGGCAGGCAGGCAGACAGCTACTCATAGACAGGCAGACAGACAGACAGCTACTCATGGAGAATTGGACAGGCAGGCAGTCAGACAGCTACTCATAGACAGGCAGACAGCTATACTCATGGAGAATTGGACAGGCAGGCAGACAGCTACTCATGGACAATTGGACAGGCAGGAAGGCAGACAGCTACTCATAGACAGACAGACAGCTACTCATGGACAATTGGACAGGCAGGAAGGCAGACAGCTACTCATAGACAGGAAGACAGACAGCTACTCATGGACAATTAGGCAGGCAGGCAGACAGCTACTCAGACAGGCAGACAGACAGCTACTCATGGACAATTGGACAGGCAGGCAGGCAGACAGACAGCTACTCATAGACAGGCAGGCAGACAGCTACTCATAGACAGGCAGACAGTAAGACAGCTACTCATTGACAGACAGACAAATAACTACTCATGGACAGACAGACAGACAGGCAGGCAGGCAGGCAGGCAGGCAGGCAGGCAAAGAGCTACTCATGTTATGTTATTATAACAGCTACTCATGTTATGTGCAATAATTTGTGCAGTTATGGAAACAGCTCTTTGTGTTTATGCAAGAAAATGTAACACATTTATTTATTTACATATTGTGTGCATGCACATTGTACTTTGATACATTTTGCGAAAATAAAGCAATTGAAAGAGAGAAGTTATCAAGTATCATTAATGTCGTAATTTTATCTACTGGCCCCTGGCCCCTTGCCATTTTTGTAATGTGGCCCACAGGTAAATCTATTTGAGTATCCCTGCCCTAGGGTCTAGGCTTGTTTCCATTGTGATCCTATAATAATAATAATAATAATAACTAGAAATGCACTCTGTCGAGGTGCCAACTTGTAGGCCATACATGCAAGTAGCCTACTGCTACTAACCCATGTCTATTACAACTATTACTATTACTTTAGACCCGTTATTGACCTTATACCAACCAATCAACAGCCAATAAGGGACCACCATTCTTACCTCAACATACATACATACATACATACGTACATCATCGTATTCGTACAGATTCATCACACATCTCATACCGGCCAATTACAATTTGCGTCATGTCTTCATGACATAAAATAGACACTATGACTATGACGTAAAATACTGTCAATGGGAATGTAATGTTTGTGTAGGACAAAGTTAGTGCACACACACACACACACACACACACACACACCAAAAGCTAGTATATACAATATACAACATATCAATGTTTGTGTTTAGGGAATTTGTCATGACGTAAAACCTTATATATTTGCTCACAGACCGGAAATCCTATATCTTCTTTTTGATTGATTGATTGAAATATTTATTAACAGTTTTCAGAATTACAGTACATTTCAAGCACAAACTCAATACAAAGACTGTGAGTGGACGACTCAATTAAGCATTACACTTGTTTACAACAGGGTCCACCATGTTCAATTCATCAAAACATTTAGAGACGTACAAATAGTATAGACACTTCTATATAGTTACTGTAATAACTTGTAGGTTGTGGGTAAGACAATAAGACAACGTTCTTGAAGAGTAGACGTTTATGTATGATAAGAATGTGGCAATACAAATCAGGAGCACAACATGTTCTGGCGGGCTCTGTATGAAGAAGGCAGGAAGCTAGCACAGCACCCTGGGAAAGCTGTCTGTTCTAGGCATTACTAGTCAACCTATAGACTCAATCAAAACAGATCAATATAACACAGACATGAATAATCATGAAGCAAATATGATTTGAGTCATATCATTACAGTTACAGAACAGGAATTCATCATAAAGGAAGCAAAAAGGGAAAAGAAAAATATACAGTGAGGGGAAAAAGGAGGGGGGGCGGTGGGGGGATTCAGATTTTACGGGGGCCAGTTTCGAATTGCAGCCGTCCGTAGGTGCCCTTTGAGAGCGGTTTTTAAGGAGTCAAGGGATTCACATGTCTTAATGACTGTTGGTAGGGCGTTCCACATTTTGGTGGCATAGGAGCGAAAATAATTTAGTCCCTTTAGTCCCTGCTAACAGAACCCCCCCATCCTTTATAGCTCTATGCCCCCACACGTACTTTTTGGACACACACACACACCGTCGCAGCTTAGCTATAGTGTTTGTTACAAGCTGTTTGTTTAGAAGTAATTAAAGAGTCAAACAATAACAACTCGTATTGTAACGTTTCCTGACATGTAGGCCTCGCCGCCTCAAGCCCCCAGAAAGGGTTGCCAGGCTGAGCCCTACTGGTCAGAGCTGAGAACGCAGGCGGGCCCCTGCATTTAGCGTGAAGAAACCTTGGCTTAGACTAGAGTATATGAAAGAACCCCCCTGGAAGAAACCCGTGCAGATCGGGTGGTCTACGTCGAGTAGAGTCGTCTACCTGGCTGCAGGATGGTGAAAAAGTCTCCATGATAATCAAACGCAGGTGAGTTTCTGCATGTGTTTGTTAGCTATTAGCTAAGTGGTTTCAATTTTCATAAGGCCCATTATTTATTCAGCATTTGGGCCATGGACCACCATTTGGTGAGATTTTAGACTCTCAGACCCAAAACTAAAGAATTTGTTTCTTTAGGTTTCTTTATTTTGGAGAAATGTGTTATTGGATGGACCCCAGAAGTTGCTGTGGAGCCCTTGTGTCCGTGTCGCCGGCTCGCCGCAGAGTAGCGCCACATTACATCTTCCTTGCAACATCAAAGAAAGCAGGTATTTAGCAATAATTTAACTCTTGAGAGTTACTTTGTTGTGTGTTGTGTGTGTGTGTGTGTGTGTGTGTGTGTGTGTGTGTGCGCGCGCGCGTGTGCGTGCGCTACTTGCAAACGTGAGCTTGCAAATCTGCTATTTTCAAAAGATTTGTATACATTTCATACAAATCGTCCCCCTGGGTCCCCAGTTGATTAATGTGTGATTTGGATTGGACACACGCACACACACACACACACACACACACACACACACACACACACACCTGAGTCAAATGACTAATTGACATCACCATCTGTATTGAAAGTGAGTCTGACTGATAAGTTGTGTTGTGTTGCATGTTTCGTTGTGCAATGTGCATAGAACATTTTTAAGTAACAACACACAAGAAAGACTAAAAGGGTTTTGAATAGTTGTGTTAATATTAATTTATTGACACATTATCTGTGGGTCACTGGTCACCAGCTGTCTCATCTGCAGTGCTGGTAATCCTGTCGATTGGGAAGGT
>NC_137866.1:11934866-12009866 GCF_963924005.1 Protomyctophum bolini
ATGTGTACTGTATGGTGCCTATGTGAGTGATACCCTGTATGTCTCCCCCTTCACATTCAATCAGTAGATCCCGTAATCTTTTGTGGCCAGATGTAATTTCCTGGCATCTAGTAGGACTATAGTATATAATAAAGAAATCGCCGTAACATTTTGTAAAAAGAAAAAGAAAGACGTATTTGCCCCCGCCCCATCAGAAATAGCTAAAATCGTTAAAACGAAAGAAAGCAGCAATTCTTTTTTAACAATCATCTTTTACTTTCTCTAATAACGACGTAAAACTTGAACCTTGGTTGAAAAAACGAATGAAAGTTTTCCTTTAATCCATTCTGGGCGGGAACCCCTTTTTGGTGTTCTAACCCTTCTGGATGGGAACCCCTCTTGGGGTTCTGTAGGCCTACAGTATGTACAGTATTCAAATTTTTTAATTTTTTGATGCTGCTATATAAATATTTGAAGTTTTCCAGAAAACTTAGGGCAGGATTTAGAAGCATTTTTAGAATCGGCTTCAATCCAAAATGGGTTAATATAAGATGTCACCACTTTCTTTCATTAACACTGCGGTGTGTTTTGCTGTTTTTTATGGCGATGGTAGATTTTCCTGTAGCTGTGTGCTGTGTACAGTTAAATTAAGTGTTGAATGGGGTTTGTACAGGTGGAAGGTTTGGCCTACTAAAGACTAATAAAGCTTCATTTATAATCCACAGTGCAACGTTGTCACTTGCTGAAAAGAACGAGTCAGGCAAACAAGCATTGTTGGCTTGTAGATGTGTTCTTATTTTCAGCAAGCGCTACTCACTGCCATCAGGTGTTGTTTAGCCATTCTGGTCTATAAACTACCATGGTACTGATAGTTTTATTGGACGCATTATTTAGAACATAACGCTAGTCAGTGGCAACAGCTGAGCAATGTGCAATAAAAGCACTGTATAATCTTATGGCTGCATGCACTGGTCTGACTATGATTTCAAGGTGAAATTCTGCTAAAGCTTTGGTCCTTTTATTCATGCCCCTCTGAAGGTAGTGCAGCCTATTATTTCATGTCAACTCACATACCAAAGACACGTGTGTGTGTGTGTGTGTGTGTGTGTGTGTGTGTGTGTGTGTGTGTGTGTGTGTGTGTTTTGATTTCTGTGTTTCAATAAGGAGACTCAGTTATTGTTGCGACTCTTAGTATGCAAACGTGCAGGAAGCCTGTAACGTTAACGCTCAAGCCTGACACAGGCTTCCGTTACCTCACACTCTTCACATCACGCTCTTCATGTAATGCTGCACACACACAACTTTACTACACACACACACACGCACGCACGCACACCGGCAGAATCCTGTAAGCCACCGCCCACTGCAGAAAGTGTGAGCTACTCGGAGAAACCGTGTGCATTAAAGCAGGAAATGTCGCATCACGATTTAGCTTATTCCTTCGAAATCTCTGTATATAAAATATAGCTAACTTGTCGAATCTCTTATTACATCAATATTGTTCTTAGAAAATAGTTGGTTTGTGCCTAAGTATTAAGATTATAAAGATCGCTTTGGTCATTTTGACTGCCAGGGACTTCCCATCCATTTCCCATGATGGTTTGACTCATATGGATATAAGAGAAAGCGCTAATGTTACTGCCGTCAAATTATTACAAATTTCTGAGACGGTTTATTTACAGTTGTGACGACACAGAGACAACTCCCTGACAATATCGCTGAGACAGTTTATTTATTTTTGGACCACAATGCTTTTAAAATGAAACTTCTATGACAGTGCTGACATAATGAAGTGACATTATTCCGGTAGAGTGTGTCAGCCCTTCGGTCGCCCGTCGCCTATATTAAGTCTCACTGGTTTGAAGTTCCAGTTCTAATTGTAGCTGTTGTTTAAATGTAAAACAATAATAATCACATGGCTTCC
The DNA here is from genome assembly GCF_963924005.1 of Protomyctophum bolini. Classification (NCBI taxonomy): domain Eukaryota; kingdom Metazoa; phylum Chordata; class Actinopteri; order Myctophiformes; family Myctophidae; genus Protomyctophum; species Protomyctophum bolini. Next base: position 11,936,770 of record NC_137866.1, read on the forward strand.
GTGGCTATAGCCTACAATAATATTTGTGCACTAATAATGATATAATCAAATCTATTATTTGACATTCAATGAGATGTTTTCTAAACTATACAAGCAACACAATAATAAGCATACATACAGTTTTGATGACACATAGTTTACGGTATTAGCATTTACGGTATTAGTGAATTAATATGTCCCAATGACATGAATGGGAATGGGGGACCATGCAAGTATTTTATACTCTCTGGATACCACACTTGATATATAGGGTGCGCACCGGGAATGTGGTCAGTTTGTTGAGTGTGGTGGGCGGTGACGTCACAGTGTGCCTTATTTTCGAACGACCACAGCTGAGACGCATTCACACCGCCGACACCGGACAACCACCAATATTACACCAGTCGGCCTCATGGTGGCGCTATGACAGCCCACTTTACGTTTTGCTAACTCTTCAACCGTAGGTCATAGAATAAAAATTCTACTTCCTTGGATTCCTTGGATCATGACACAAACTGTGCTCAGTTTTCTCCCATTTTGAATGTTGAACTTTTTGCTCCTCCTCCTACAGATTTGGTAGACACATCAAACTTTTGATGTGTCGTGAATTTTGATAGTCCATACCGTTTGGCCCTAATTAGTTTTTGCAAAGTTCATGCGAGGGGCCTATTTTTTTATAGTGCAATCAACCCAAAATGTAAATCACATGACAAAGGTTGTGTACTACAAATCTAACCGTTTGTTGCAAATACATGATCTTTTTCTTTTTTTACCAATCCTCTCCAGATTAGTTACACATGATCTTGGGAGTCATGAGACAAAGTAATTGCCTTGGCGTGCCGAATTTGTGGGAGAGGCCTATTTCTTAGAAACAAAATGCCATATTTAAGACTCCCTGAGGGCGAGGGCGCGTGCACGAATCCGCCTGGGTGACGGAAGACTGCTGGGCGAGTGTTGGCGTTTTGGCATGGAAGGTCAGATCAACATATGGAATGAATTCTGTACTGGCCACATATGGAGCATGTCGAGTGTACAGGGTTTGATGAGGTCAGATCAACATATGGAATGTCAAAACAGGCCAGCACTATATAAGTATATGAAGATATAAGGGTGTTAGCGGCGGGGGCAGTGTCTTGAGTGTACAGGTTTTGATGAGGGCCCAGGTAGGGCAGGGCCTTAATTTTCATACAGTATATGCAGATCTAGGTGATGATCCAGTCCTCCATATATGGCTATCCAGGGTTTGATGAGATCAGTGTTGTGATCTTTTCTTTTGTATATACAATGTCAATTATCTAATGTAATCCTGGGCGCTACACTTCCTCTGCCAACCTGGGGGGGGGGGGGGGGGGGCAGCGGACTGAACTCATGCTTCTTTCTATGCATGAGGAGTCCAAGCTTCTTCTTTTCACCTGACACCGGGGAGTTTCCCCGAACGGACGTTGTTAGCCTCTAACTGTTAGAGGCTAACAACATGCGATTCAAGTCTAGCATAATGTCTCCTGGTAGATTCCTTGGGTCCCGATGGCATCGGCGTGTTCAAGGCAAACACATCGGCAATTCTCCCAAATTGCACCTTTCTATAGTTTAGCTTGCTTCTTGGCTTATTCAGAGAGCGTGTTAAAAGCTGTTCCATCAACACCACCAAGTATAGTCCTGCCACGGTGCCACCTGACTGTATTCCATTTGTTGCATAAATCTTATCTGTGATGAATGTTCATGACTCAAATTCGTATTGAAATTAGAGCCCTGACCGATGGGGGGGGGGGGGGGGGATTTATGTGTTAAGCTGTTTTTTGGGTACTGACTACTTCCTCAGAGCAGAAACCTACTGGTCATTACAGTTTTATGTGTAGATTTTCTGGCTTTTACTGAAATCCTCCAGAACTATACAAAACAGTGGATGTGATCTTAACGACTTTCCCAGCATGCAGATCACCCATAGGTCGACCCCTGCCTGTCATACTAGCTGTGAAACCTGCCTGTCTCAGGGCGGCAACACTGGCACGGCAAAAATAAATCACAGCCAGTAAATGGCTTCTACTCCTCAGCAATTTCCGCTGCTATCACCAGTCTGTGGGCCAGGACTGATAGCATGCCATCATTTCACTGCTACAGTACCTTGACGCAACGAAGTACTGCCGTTTCCCGAAGCACAAGGATGGGTTATGCCCCCCCTGATAGCACTCTTGGGGCTGTTGGTAAACCAGGGACAAAGACGGGGCGTGCTTGAGGGCGGGCCAGAGGCAAAGTGCAGGTGAGCCTGCCATGCTGTGGCTTTGGAGGCCAAGGGATGCAGGCAGGGAGTACCCTGACCTTGTGTTTGTGTAATGGCCGTCCTAGTGATAGATGGAGGTGCCAGTGTGTTCACTGGCTGCGCCACAGGGCTGTCCACCCTGCCCCGACGCAGATGGATCAGCCTTTGTTTTTCCCTCACCTCCACCATGTAATTAATCTTTCGAGAGAGTCCCGTGGAAGAGAGTACTCTCCGACTGCGGGGCCGCTATAGCCGGTAAACTGGCTGGCGGGCGGGTAAATGCAGCCCGTCAAGGCCCTGAGGAACGGCACCACCCAGGAGATGGCCAAAGAAGATGTTTAAATGCATGCTGCTCCAGGCCTCCTCGCTCACCTTGGTTATCAAAAGAAAGAGAGGCAGGCGAGCACAATATTTGTCCCTGCGCCAGAGTGCAATTTATCTTGGATGAAAATAGCATCTCTGGGAAGAGTCAACTGTAATAGACCTTCAATAGCACTAGCACCACAGCCATCATTTGTTTTTTTTTGGAGGCCTGGTTTGTCTCTCCCAATTGACTTTCCTATAGCACATGTTTTCTGCTACATTTCATAAGATAATAAGGCTGTGGGCTGCAATGGCTTGAAGCACATGATTACCATATCTGTTATTTGCTTTTATGAATTGATCATTTTCTCAGTATTAACATTGCAAATTGACCATACCACACTGACAAAGATCAGTTCTTGTTAACAATGTACAGTCACAGGAGTTTGTCTCAATTGCAGACTAAAACATGGATGAATGTCCAATGTAATAAAAGCAGCAATCAGTTGCATAGTCAACAATCCAGGCAAAGGCCAGCAAAAGGACAATGTCGGGAAACGGGCACAGTTCATATAACATGTATACAGAAAGCTACTGTATAAGTCTGAACGACTAATAGACACAGAACATGCATTAACAGCAGGGTATAGACGAATCCATGGAGCGGTGCCCTGTAGGCCAGGTGTATCGTACTGTAGGCAATCAATACTGATGATGCATCAAGCTGCGCTTACTGGTACATGCACCTCAGCTATGCCTACAGTAGGGCACGCCTCCGTGGATTGGTCTATATAATACAGTAAGTAACGGATGATAGTTAGAAGAGGAGTTGCAGGTGAGCAGCAGGTAGCAGCAGACGTACGTGTACATGTGATAGAGGAATGGGTCTTGATGTGACAGAATGGCAGAGGCAGGAGCTGACGGAATAGGTGGGAGTGGGACAAGGGCACACATGGAGTCTGAACACAAAGAAAAACCATACGCCCTCATGACACTCACATACCGTACTGCATGCACACACTGACAGACAGGAAAACACACAAGAAAGGGGGAGCTCAGACAGAAGTCCTGACACACTAGTGCCAAAATGGTTTTGTTCACCAGGATACATTTTATGCTCTGCCACCACCAACCGTTAACAATTCAAATGAAGTGGAATGGGGTGCGGCGCGCTGCACGCCAGTGGCTCGCCCTGTAAGAGCACGTACTGTACAACAGACTGTAAATATAAGGCTATGCTCCTTCCCACACTTCCAGGTTCAAATGTGACCCGAGGCTTTTTGCTGCATGCTGTCCCTTATCTCTCCCGTGTTTCCTCTCTCTCTGATAAAGCAGAAATGCCTAAGCAAGGGAAAAAACAAGCACTATAATAAGATTTTATTTATAAATGAAACAAGGCAGGGTCTAATAACAGCACAACTTTGGACAGATTATTGTAGAATTCTGTACTTATACTTTGATATACTAAGATACTAAGATGCTGATCTGATCTTGTTGTTGACTGATTGATTGAATAGTTTATTAACAAGTTTGTTAACAGTACAGGTAGTAGCCTACAGTCAAATGTTGTTCTAAAAAGGATAACGCAAAAAGCCATATAGGGGTCTTGTTTCCATTGTAGTCCATTGTACTCAATTCAACAGTAATACTGGATTATACTGTATTACAGAGGTGCACAGCTACAGAGTGCACTGGTCGGGTCACACGACAGTGGTGTCGGTATTGTTTTCACGTGCATGCACAGGTATAGTACTCTCGTACAGATTTGCTCGCGCATCCCCCTCGATTCATGAGTAAGCACCTAAATGGCTACGTTTCACAACAGGTTTACAGCTTTTTATTTTCCAACCATTACATGATATGTAGTGTGACATTCTTTCTTTCTATTTTTGTAGCCTACAGCCTTTTGACTAAACTAAGCTAAAAACTAGTAATTTCCTATATAAACCAATTGCCTACGCTGTAATCCTGGGCGCTACTCTCCCTCTGCCAACCTGGGGAGTGCCCCGAACTGAGCTCATGCGTCCCGGTAGGACATAACATGTGGAAGGAACACGTTATTCCAACCAGTTTCCAACCAGTTAGCTGAGGATGAAGGTTTGTTGGGGAGGAGGGGGGCACGAAGCAGACAGGTGAATTTATGTTAGTGATGAATTGACATTGAGATGTTAGTGAACCATGAGGTGTGTGTATAGTTAATGTGACATTAAACGGCACTCTTGTTGATAAAAGAGGAGATCCTCCTTCAGGGATTGAGTTCGATGGCCCGCTGGTATCATGCACAAGACATTGTTGTGAGATTAGCCACAGATAGGCACACACAAAAATGTGGAGGACATCCATTCACCCATACATCCAGACAGACAGACACAGACAGACAGACAGACAGACACATAATGTATATCAGGAGTGGGCAACTTTGACAATGGAGAGAGCCACTATATTTCCACACTCACTCCAGAGTGCCACAGTAAATATTACTATCATCGCAAAAATAGCCGATCTGCAAGCTCAAAATGCGTCGCACTGTGACGCGTTTTGACTATTGAGCTTGTAGATTAGCTATTTTTGCTATATTTTAATTGAAATCCCGAATATTTTTCTTTGCTATTTTTTTAATTGGAATCCTGAAAAGTAACATTTGTATTTTATTTCAAATGCCTTTCAAATGCCGTTACAGTAATTATAGTTATGTTAACTTTATGAACTAAATACAAATACATTGGACATAAAGACAATAACATTTTTTTTTTTTCACTTAATTTTTATTGAAGTTAGAACAGACACAAACAAAAAAACAACTAACAAGACAATACGGAAAAGAAAAAAGACAAAAAGTAAAAGAAAAAAAAGGCTGCATTTTTCATATTACAATAAACATTCAATGAAGTTCTATTGCAATATCACTAGGCTGAGAGAAGAGATTCCACTTTTCCCATTTTTTATAGAATTTATCCTCCTGAATGTTAGTTTTTCCATAGAATACAGTTCCTCAATAATGTCCATCCATTGATCTTTCGTTGGTGGGTCCTGTTGGTACCAGTGTCGTGTGATTGCTTTTTTACTTGATGCTAAGAGGATCTTGATTAAATATTTATCATGTGTTAGAAAATCTACAGGGATATTTCCCAACAGTAGAAAAGAAACAGACAGAGGTATCTCAAAACACAGAATGGTCTCCAAAGTGGAGTGAATATCCTGCCAGTATTTCTGAATTTTAGGACAAGACCAGAAGATATGAGCGTGGCCCGCTTCCTTGTGGCCACATTGTCTCCCGACAATAACATTTTAATACTACTCATAAGCTACTAATTTAGACTGAAATAATTAAAGCGGGTCATGTTTGGAATTGTAACAGCTAATAGAGAGATGACTTCCGCACACCCGGTAGGTAATTTGGAGCAGGTGTGATGATGACGAGGCATATATAATGTGGGAAGGAGAGACACCCACACACTTGTGGCAAGAACGAAACGTTGCTTCAATAAATGCTCTGAACCCAGCAAGTGGCAGTGTGCGGGTGTCTCTCTCCGAATTGTAACAGCTAAAATCAATAATATGTCAGTGTTCCGATATTAACCTGAGGGCCACATTAAGTGAAAGTGGGACGGGCCGTCAATTGCCCATGAATGCTCAGTTGCTCATGTATGCTATATATAAACATATTGTACATACATGCACAGTACATATAGACAGTATACATACATTTATACACATACTGTACACCCCTTAGGAAGGCACCACGCCATAAAACTACACACATAATGCTGTAAAATAGTAATTGTGTGATTTTAAAACAACTATAATTCTGCTTCCTTGTGTCTTCCCCAATTAGTTAAAATAGTTGTCAGACAGTCTTCCTGAAATTGATTTTGAACTTGACTGTTATCTATTGCCAGTTTCCTTAACATCTACTCTTGTTGTCGTTGCTGCTACAGGGGGAGCTAATAACCTTCTACTATTATTGGAAGAAGACCCCAGAGGCCGCCAGCTCGCGAGCTCACCGCCGACACCGCCGGCAGCCCGTCTTCCGCCGCATCAAGACACGAACCGCCACCACTCCTGTCAACACTCCGTCACGACCACCGTCCAGCGAGTTCTGTACGTGCACACCAAACGCCACACCCCCTATTTGACGGGTCAGAGCAGGGACGTGATCTTAAATCAGTGTTTTATAATTATGTGTGTTTAAATGTGCATTTTCCTTTGCTGTGCTCTTCCAGTGGACCTCAGTTCGGCCAGTGAAGATGATTTTGACAGCGAAGACAGCGAGCAGGAGCTGAAGGGCTACGCCTGCCGCCACTGTTTCACAACCAGTAAGAGAAAATATATTCATTTTTGACACAAACATTTAACTAGGTTTTTGGGTCATCATGGGGGCTCTCAACCAGTTAATGTGTTGATCACATAACGATCGCACTATCCTATAATCTAATGAAAGTTATGGTCTGTCCCTCAGTGTGTTACCAAGGTTTACATAATATAGTGTCTTTGGATGGTTCTGAACACAATAACACATGTTACAGGTCACCCTGTTTATTCTCACTCTACTATGTAATAAAGCAGACACATTTAAGTAATATTCTCACTGAAATAAGTTTTAAACACATGCAGGGTAGCATCACACAGACCTGCATGTCTACTGGTGTTGTGATGGGGATCAGTTTGAGACCAGCATCCCACAGAGCTACAGTAGGACTCTAATGTAGCCTGCTAGATAATAGTGAAATAAATTTGACTAAATATAAACAAACTTTCCTTACAGGCTCCCTGTAGTTCTTTGGTTGACACCGCAAATTACAGTAGATTTATAGGGAACATATGGCTTTCACAGTAGCAGTAACATACCCAGAGATTCCCCTAGCATTTGACCTAATTGGGGCCCTGTAGAACTAGTGTAGCACTCGCATCGTGTGTTCAGGGCATAGAGTTATGGTTCAGGCCCCGCAAAGTTGGCGCTGTTAATCCAGTTTCGTAATTAGCTGCATGTAAATGCAGATTAAAAAGTGTTGTGACAAGATACAGAAACGCTGCATAATGCATATCTTTATCATCATCAAGATAATTAAAATAATACAATGTCTCATGAGCATTGTGAGCAGGAGGCTTGCGTGGGGGGGAGCTGAGAGTGTTTGTGAATTGCGTAGCAGAAGAACCATCTTGGCTGCTGTGCTAGACCATACTAATCTGAGCAGAGGCTGTGTTTAATCCCTTGGCTGTGGAGCTTTTCACCAGCTCAATGTAGCGAGGTAGTGGACCACAGTGGACACGGGCCCTCTGGAGATGGATGTGTGAAGCAAATCTAGGCAGATCGCTGAGCCTTGAAATGAGCCAAACAAAGAGGAAATGGAACCGTTTTTATTTTATTTTTTCCTTCCTCTCTTTTTAAAGCAGAGGACGAGTGTTCATAAAGCTGTGATCTAACACCACGCAGAGGGACAGGTCAGTTTAATGAGGTGCTGTGAAGCCTGGAAATGAATGGTGTTGTGATATCCTGAGGCACGGCAAATATAACCACTGGGAGCCATTGAGTACCAGAGCCTGGGGCACTGTATTCTAACACCAAACATTTAGAGGAGGCTCTACTGGGGCACTGTATTCTAACACCAAACATTTAGAGGAGGCTCTACTGGGGCACTGTATTCTACCACCAACCATTTAGAGGAGGCTCTAGTCTACTGGGGCACTGTATTCTAACACCAAACATTAAAGGCTCTACTGGGGCACTGTATTCTAACACCAAACATTTAGAGGAGGCTCTACTGGGGCACTGTATTCTACCACCAAACATTTAGAGGAGGCTCTACTGGGGCACTGTATTCTAACACCAAACATTTAGAGGAGGCTCTACTGGGGCACTGTATTCTAACACCAAACATTTAGAGGACGCTCTAGTCTCAATGATGCAGAATGGATACTGGATAACAACCACGAGTCTAACAACAACGACAACAAAAAGCCACCTTTTTAACACACCTCATGAAATAGAATAACTTAATTTTGTCTGGAGGGAAACCACAACACTAACCTTATAGTTGATGACATACAGTTACAGTTATAGGCCTACCACTGTTTCCCAAACACTGGTCCGGGACCCATTTGTTGGTCACAGACACATTTTTATGGGTCCCTTCATTAATCTTTTTCCTACATTTAGTTTTTAATTATTATTTCAAAGAAAATTAAAAAAAACATTCACCAAAAGGTAAACATTTTCATTAGGCCAATTAAAAACAAATCCAATGATTATTTTCAGTAGCCTACATGAAGAGATAAAGTTAAAATCTAAGAAATTCTAATTTATAGAAAACAAATGTTTAAGTAGAAGTGAAAATAGTGAAAATAGCAGATCTACAAGTTCACAACGTGGCGCAAAGCGATGCATTGTGAGCTTGTAGATCTGCTATTTTCACTCATTTGCGTCCAGGGAAGACGTAGCATTTCTCTTTTGTCTTTTAGGTCACGGGCTAAGAAGTTTGGGAATCACTGAGTCATACAGTGTAGCCTTACATTCACTTACAACAAGCAAGTCTACTTTCTGTTGCAAGCACAGCAGGCAGCATCTCTAGTGAGATCTGCTACTCGTCACTATTATCTGTCCTGGTGTTGTACATTTCTCTAGAGCAGCCTCTGGGGTCATGGAAGAACAGTGCATGATTTGTACAGCCCTTCGCCCTCCCTTCCCTGTAAGCCTCCACTCCGGTGGCTGGCTGGCTGCAGATTTAATGGGTTTAGCAGCTGTTGAGGAAAAGCAAGCAGGGCTTGTGGCATATGCTCTGGTTAGAACAAAGAGCAGCCAGCGTACCACACAAGACTACTGCCGGGGCTGTATTCAACTATTTAAACCCCCCCCTTTTTTTTTTTACAGCCTGTGTTCATTCAACGTAATTCATTTTCATTGACTTTGCTGTTTTCGGCGTTTGGTTTGTTTGTATGCCTGATCACGAGTGGTTTTTAACTGTACTGTTAGTATGACTATGCATAAATATATTTGTTTTGCAGTTACATTGTCACACCTACAGGCTATGAATGTCAATGTAACAGTAGAGTAGGTTATGGTGTGTGTGTGTGCCTACTGCCTTGTTGTAGGTTTGATACATGAAATGAAAGCAGAGGGTAGTGCTATTTCAAAGGTTTCCTTAGACACTTGACAAGGCCGCCCTCTTCAGGGAGAGTTGTCACCTCTCCAACCCATCTGTTTTCAATGATCTCCAGTGTGGTGTTTGGACACAAAGTGGTTTAGAGAGTCCTCTAGTGGATGTGATGGAAACAGACATGGTTCAGTGTAGTGCCATTAAACTAAAGGTAAATGAAAAATAGTTTTCACATTGCATCCCAGTTTAGCCACTTCTTAACCTTGATTAATAAATTACATTACATTACAGCAAAACAATACTGTATACAGTAGCCTATGCATACAAATGTAGGTTCCTTTTATTTTCATGTATTGGCTGTATGTGCATTGTATTTGGCCCTATTGTAGCCCCCCCCATGCCCAGTAAAGACAATACTATGGCCTTAACACACTGGTTTCCCTAACACACATAAATACAAACGAATAAACTATCACTATAATTCACAGGGTTCAGATTGGTTTGGATTAGCAGAGGGCGGAAAGGGTAAATCTACCCCTAATACAGTCTGCTTCCTTAATGTGATTGTGCACATATTACTGTAGGATGACGGATTACACTGGACAAAGTAGGCCAGACTGCTGCTATATAGTTTCTGTTCACATAACTGTTCTACTCCATGCAATCTGATTATTTATGTAATTGGCAGCAGTGGACACATACTGTAGGCCAGTGTAAGTTTATTGCAATTTGCACAGTTGCCCTGAGCATATGTTCAACTGACTGCATGAACAAACAGTGATAAGGCTCTTTGTATATACAGTGTTTGTGCCATTGTGTGTGTGTGTGCATGCATGCTTGTGTGTCAGTGATATGCTTAGCAAACAGTGAGTGAGCGCGCACACATAATGTGGGTCTACTCGGTGACAAAGAGCCCAGCTACTTTGCATGTTGGTGTGGAGAGTGGAAAATTTGTAACGCACCCTATTTATAACAATATGCTCTCAAAAACAAGCTCTGTGTGTGTGTGTGTGTGTGTGTGTGTGTGTGTGTGTGTGTGTGTGTGTGTGTGTGTGTGTGTGTGTGTGTGTGTGTGTCTCTGTGTGTGTGTTATGTGTGTGCACATGGTGTGAATTTGTCAAAAGTAGGGCCTTCCTTGGCCTGCTTCCCTTTATTGAAAGAAGTACATCCCGTGCCCTGAAGCAATGCGATATTCCTTGAGCATACTAAATGACTTCCATTGGGGCCAGATTAGAAGAGACAGCCACTAGAAGCAAAAAGGGGAATGAGAGCAAGACAGAGTGGATTAGCATAGACGTAATTTTCTTCAACAGTGTTGTCTGTTAGTCAGTGTCATCATGTCTGACCTTGTCTCTAGCCTGGCTATATAGACATGTGACCAACTCTCCCAGCTTGTCTTGCTTTATAGAGCTGCCTTCTCACCACTGTGGAATCCAATAGGCTATGCTTGTGTTATACTTCCATAAAGAAATGCTTGTGAAAAACATTAACCAACCAAGGTAAATAGAGCAATGACATGCACATCCCCAACCCATGTTTGGGCAGTTGCTGAACGACAAACAGTATGCATATATGAAGATCACGACTCTGCCCTCATCAAACCCTGGATAGCCATACATGGAAACCTGGCCCTACCTGGCATCAAAAACTTTACACTCAAGACACTGCCCCCACTGCCACTCTTAGATCTCCAGCTGACCTGTTCTGGTCATTCCATATATGGCCAGACCTCATCAAACCCTTCGACATGTCATCGAAAACTATGAAAAACAACATACTATAATATAGTATGTCCATGATGTTCATCAATCGTTTTTCATCATCGAAAATTATGAAAAATACTATAGTGATAATTTTTCATGGTTTGACGATAATAAAAAAAGATGAACACCATGAATACTACAGTCCCCCTATGGGACTGTAGTTTTCTTCCTTTTGCTATTTTTTTTATTTATTTAGCCTGCCTTTGCACCCACATATCCTTTCTCAAAGGGGAGGGGAAACCTCCATTCAATCCATCAAATTCATAGCAATAATTAGATAATCAAGATAGCAGGCAATAATAGCAGAATAGATACAAATAATCATAATCATAAATAGAAAATGGCGCCAACATCCCCAGCCAGTGTCCCCCCAATGACCCCCCCCAGTGTCCCCCCTCCCAGTGTCCCCCCAGCCAGTGTCCCCCCAGCCAGTGGCCCCCCAGAAGTTAGGCAGGCTAAAAGTTAGGCAGGCTTGCAGACAGACAGACAGACAGACATATAGATAGCTTGTCCCCCCAGAAGTTAGGCAGGCTATAAGTCGAACTTTTCTGTTTGGATGCATGTGCTGTCAAGGACAGAACCACCAGTTTGAAGTAAGATGTTTAATTTGGTCCTGTATCATATTTGCTCAATCTCACATATTAAAGTTCAGGTCAAGGTTAAATTTGACCTCTGAGAGAACAAAAAATGGAAACAACTTGACGAACATTCATGGTTCAGTGTATTCATGATTTATTTTTGTGAATCACATTATTGTGCGTCACAATAATTGGTATTCATAACATGAGTGTAACATTATACAATATTTATGTTGTGCAACTACAATGAATATAGGTATGCTTCAACTCATACTCATGGTGATGTCTGCCTGGCTGAGTCGCCATGACTAAATGTAATATCCAGCCACTGAAGGTGTGTACAGTATGCTCACAATCCTTTACTTCTTGTGCTTGCTCTGTATGGCGCCAACTATCCACTATGCCTCTATGGCATGCAGCACTACAATGCACATCTTCAGCAGGTACTAGTATATGGTCCGCAAGGAAGAGTACTTCATCATGTGCTTCATGAGAGAGAAGGTGACAAGTTATTGTCACCGCCCGTGTCTCCTTGCAAGTGCAGGAAGAATGAAGTAGTTTGCCCACTATTAGTCAGTGCAATGGAGATGAGCACTGCTCTATCTGTTCAAATGTCCTTGTATTTCATGCATGCATTATTTTCCAGTGCTGAAGTTTCGCAATGCAGCAGATGATTTTCTGTAGGCTGTTTGTAGGCTATAGCATGCATCCCACTGTGGATTGTGATGCACCTGACCTTTAGCACATAGAGCACCGAAGTCTGACGTCAATATCGGCAGAGGGTGCAAATCCACGGCTTCATGTACTTTTTATTTGTATTGTAATCCCCATAGGGGGATTTTAGATCGCCTTATATAAGTAAAGATAAACACGTCATCCCGGCCGCTTCACTCATATGGATATGAAGAATCAACTGACTGAGAGAAAACGCTATTGTTACTGCTGCTGAATTAGTTAAATATTCGCTAGAAACAGACCCATTTCTTGACCCATGTAATGTTTGCCTCGTGTTATAAAATAAACTGAATGATAGCACCCAGACTAGTGTTGATTTAACTGTACTCTCTCAGGCAAAATGGTTGGGGAGGATTTTATTGTAAAAAACTCATTGAAGATTTTGAAACAAATCAAATCTACCCTCAAACTGCCCGATGTCTCTATCTATATTCCTATAATGCTTTGCATCATTTCAACAGTTAAGAATGAAATTTGAGCTACCCCAGTCACACTATTTTCGTTATTTTCAAATTAGACATTATGTCAGAGAGAATATCCCACAATTTGAAAACATACCAGAGAGCAATGCCTTTAATAAGCTTCTACAACTTCCCCCTGACTCTAAGCAAATGATTTCTCCTTTTGTTTCTGTCTTTACTACTCCTGTATCTACCAACCGCTTGAAGAAGCATGGGTCTCTGAACTGGGAATGGAGATGAAATCTGGAAGAAGGCTTTATCGAGAATACATTCTTGTTCCATTAATGCCAGATATGCACTATTCCAAGACAAAACTGCACAGGATCTATCCTACAACTTCTCCGGTGTGTGATAGATGCAAAACAGCAGAGGGCAGCCTAACGCATCTATTTTGGCTCTGCCCACAGCTACACCGTTTTTGGTCAAAGATTTTTTTATGGTTTTCTAAAGTGTATAAAATAATTATAATAATTGACCCTCAATTGGCTTTATTTGGATGTTCAGAGAATGCTTTAAAATATACAGATGAAGAACAAAAGCCTTTGATGCTCGGAATGGTTGCAGCGAAGAAAATAATTATGTTGGACTGTATATCATCCTCTCCTCCTCACTTCATGAATTGGCTTAATGAGATGACTGTAATCATACAGATGGAGAGAATCAGATCCCACAAGACATTCATAAAAATATGGACTCCCTTCACAGACTACCTAAAAGGATAGGTGAAAACAATATGGACTCCCTTCACAGACTACCTACAGTAAAAGGACAGGTGAAAACAATATGGACAGACTACCTACAGTAAAAGGATAGGTGAAAACAATATGGACTCCCTTCACAGACTACCTACAGTAAAAGGATAGGTGAAAACAATATGGACTCCCTTCACAGACTACCTAAAAGATAGGTGAAAACAAAGATCACAACACATCAATGTACAAAGTGAAAGAAGTGCACAATGTACGTATGGCAGTGCTGTGTTTGTCTGTTTTTGTTTTATGTACGTTATATTATGTTGATTTTGTTTATTATTGTCATTATTAATATGACGCTCCGTATATGGCCGTCTCTATGAAGATCACAACACTGACCTCATCAAACCCTGGATAGCCATAGATGGAGAAGACTTGATCATCACCTAGATCTGCATATATGGAGCCGGCCAGCAACTCTACATCTGAACTCAAACCTCAAACCTCAATCTCCATATATGGAGCTGAACAGTTCTGACATTCCATATATGCTGATCCTTCCCCAGCCGTCCTTCCTCTTCTATGTCTCCCTTTGGACTGATACCTGTCCATTCAAACTCTAGACGGTCCTGCCCCAAAGTTATTAGCGCAGCCCCGACCGGCAGCCGGCGAAAACTAGAGTTCTCAACAGGCCCAACTAACTGGGCTGGACCGAGGCCCCATCTGGCCTTACCAATTAGCACACATTTTGCGTCCTACGTAAAAATATCTGGCATCCCCAGACCTGTAGTTTCAGCGCAACCTCAGTGCGACCTCACTGTCAGGGAGTCTTGCTGGTACTATTTATTATATTGTATGGCATTGAGGTATAACGTCTGTCTGTCTGTCTGTCTGTCTGTCTGTCAGACCTGGACACTGCTCATCTCCCATGATAGTGGCTAAACTACTTCATTCTTCCTGCACTTGTGCAAGGAGATACGGTGACAATAACCTTCTCTCTCATGAAGCATGTGATGAAGTACTCTTCCTTAATGTGGACCATGTGAGGTATGCTTCATACGTCATAAGTACCTTCATAAGTACCTGCTGAAGATGTGCATTGTGCTCCATGCCATAGAGGCATGGTGGATAGTTGGCGCCATACAGAGCAAGCACAAGAAGTAGAGGATCGTGAGCATACTGTACACACCTTCAGTGTTGACGCATACCGATATTGGCTGGGTTTCCCAAATAAGATTTGTGTTGCACACCCCTCTAGGCCGCAAACAGAAGCCTGTGTGCAGCCTAATTGGCTGCATGGCAGCCAATCAGACACTATGGACCTCATTCACAACGGAGATATACGACCAGGTGTAAATGAAATGCGTAATGATCGCGTTTTTATCCGTCCGATCAAGCTGCGTCATGCAGCAAAGGTGGTGTAATGACTGCATTTGCGCGGTTCGCCCGTGTATCTCATTTCGCCTCTTTCCCAAGCGTTTCGCCTGGTATAATGAACATCCACGCCCATTCCACGCCATATAAGGCAACAGGTAATATCTTTCCTCGGATGCAATTCCGTCATCATAGCCTGCAAAATGCACAGATCCGGGCGGGATCCCCAAGCTTTAAGTTATACACAACAGTGAACGCAGTGCTCCGCGATGAGCTTGTAGAGCAGTTCATTTTGACAGCAATGTCAACGGACTGAACGTTATAAAGTATAGGCTACTCTCATAACCAACTCCTTCACTCATTGATATAAGTTCAAGCTCAAGGCTATGGCCTAGGCCTACTTGGCAATTATATTACCTATAAAGAGCCATTTCTATTGAACAATTGCACACTCGCCTTTGCAAAGGTAAAGAGGATATCCGATTTCTTTTTATATCAGACTGTCCTTTGGATTCATATCACTGTTGTAGGCTATATCTGAATCATGCTTATATGGGAAATTAATTTGGTCTCACCAGATCGGATCACCAGCTGATTTTTAGCGGGTCTCTGCACGGACAGATCTTCAAACAAACAAGTTATATGTATAAGTATAAACGAAATGGACGGAAGCACACCGCAAAGAAACGTAATTGTCAACTTGCCAACTTGGCACGCATTGCTTCACTCCTTGCTAAACGTCAGAACGTTAATAAGTTAACTGATGTTATTACAGTTACTTTCACATAATGAGAAAGAAGTTAATTTGTACAGTTCACCACACGACCAAATGCTATACTGATGAATTGCATGTGCACTGCAATTGCAGGTAAAATTATAATCTGATCATTTTCATTAGGCCTATTTGATTTATTGATTACTGGGGTGATTGATTCCCTGCCTTGCACTGTCGGATTTGGAAAGCAAATGGAATCATATGGACATGGACACAGGACATATTTAATCCACCGGACCATGCAGTTTTGGCTTTTTTTCTTCTTGTACATTCTCATGAATGTACAAGAAGAAAAACATCCAGTCTGTATTGAGCTTTTTTTATGTGACCTTTTAAAACATGTATATTTTCTTGGGCTCAGAAATGTAGTTTTCTATAACTTTTAGTATTGAAAGGTAATCCATAGGCCTAGTGTAGCAAAAAAACATTATGTTAATTTTGTGTTGGTAATTTAGCATAATTAGCTAATGAATGGCCTATAAACATTCAACTGGACCGAGTGGGGTATTTTGTTTTTGTAAAGGTGGTTTTAGGTCATTGAATATATGCTAATAGAAAATAAACGTGTAAACTAAACTAAACTTCTAGTTAACGTGTCCAAACTTGCATGACAGTTACACATCAACTTCTTCCTCATCAGAATATTCAATTTGGAGTCTATTATTTTATTACTGGGTTCATGTTCCCAATCATTACACCTGGCAAGGAATTGTGTAGCCTTTGGCTTATTGTTGTCAGAAGGTCCATGAGAGTGTCACTTGGAACTGGGAGCTTCATTGATATGGATGTAATACTTTTCTCTATCAATCTCAATGTCTCCAATCTCTCTGGAAATCTTCTTTGCTATTGCATCAATTGCGGTCTGTGGTATCATCATTATCATCATTGGGCAGCATATGGAGCACCTTTGCTGCATATGATTGAAAAACATTATGTGTGACCTCCCAGGGGAATGAAACTAAATGAGTTCTTCTCTAAAGTAATCAACTAAGTTTTATTTCTACGAGCAAGGATGGTTCCACCAGCATCCTCGTATTCCTTGTATAGGTTAATTGAGTTACCATATGCGTATTGATCTGTTTTGAACAAGAAATGTGAGGACAGAAATAAATGCATTATTTTGGTTCTGTGCTATTCGGTGTTGACCTATGCTGAACTGCAGCTTGAATGTTTCTTGAACACATGAACTTGGCTTTACAGTCAACATGATACCTTATGCCTGCAGCATGCAGGTCAAAAGGAACACCCGCAAGTCTGATGTGTTGTTCTTTCAATCCCTTGTGTTTACCATCACCATACAGTTTGCCGGCTTTGTGGCTACTGATGCTTCTGGAATTTTGCCTTCTGTTTTGCAGGCATATAGCTCCTCCAAGTAGCAGGTCTTCTCCATTATATCTGCTTCCAATGATGTTTGACTCAATTGTTTGTTTGACTATTCTTTGTGACAATCCACAACCAACAGGTTTGCTAAATGTGAAGTGAGGTATTTATCAGCTGTGGCCAAAGGCCAATTAACCAGGTGGCCAATAGTAAAATGATTTTAATTAGCTATTAGTCGCTATTAATTGGGTAATTATAATATTTCTGAACTTTTTTTGTTGTTGCAACAATTTTATATTTCATACACTAGGCCTATGGATAACATTTCAATAATAAAAGTTGTAGAAAACTACATTTCAGAGCCCAAGAAAATTCCAGTAGTGTATTTTTGTAATAGAGGGTATGGTCACATATAAAAAAGAATTGCTCAATGCTGACAGCCGGTCAGCATGTGGATTCATGTATATAGACAATATTTTAGGCCAATAAAAAAAGACTATAATACCAAATTTCCCACTTTAAACAAAAAAAGCCTGTTGGCTGCCGGACTATTCCACAGGTTTCAGAATAATTGGCCAGATCATATTGTTTGATACATCATGCATATGTGTTTATATTGCACTAGGTTACTTTCACTATCTGATTTATTTAATTTTTTTATGTCTCTTATGACTTATGTCAAAATGTTGCCAACGTTTTGTTTGTCATAAATAGGATCTCCACACGATGGCGCCATACCCAAAGAAGTTGCCCCTTTTCTCTCTGTGGGTTTATTATGTGAAGTGGGAGAAGGCAGCAGTAGATGGCACTAGAGTTGTATCATTTTAGGAGGAAACGCCTCTTGAACATAATATAATATAAGGCTACTAGCAAGACCATGCTTATAAGAAGAAGCTGTAAGAAAGGAACACAAATGAAAAAACTAATTTCTTAATTTAGTTTTTAAGGTTTCTTTTTCAGCAAATTTTGACTCTCTCTCTCTGTGTGTGTGTGTGTGTGTGTGTGTGTGTGTGTGTGTGTGTGTGTGTGTGTGTGTGTGTGTGTGTGTGTGTGTGTGTGTGTGTGTGTGTGTGTGTGTGTGTGTGTGTGTGTGCGCACGTGCGCGTGTGCCTGTGTGTGCCTGCGCATGCGTGTGATTGACAGATGACAGTACAGTATTTCCCGAACTCAAGTCATAGGTACTAGTATGTAGTTTCAGCTTGATTTGACCTGGGCTGGCCCAACACCATTCCAAACTAAATTGAAGGATGTCTGTCTTTGACCTTCCCAGAGTTGCTATTCAGTATTGTGTTTAGGCCTACTGCATGCATAGTAAAGGACTTGGCATACTTTATAAATAAAACAATAGAAAAACTAGATTATTTCATATGTTTGATTGAATTGTTTGTTTCCTTTGTGAAATTAAGTTGGAAACCACATAAATACTCATAATTCTGGATAATGGAAGAAATGGAATATTAAAAGATCACATCTTACTGTCATTGGCGTTCCCAAGGCCTTGCCTCTATATTGCACTAAATTACTTTCCTTTTATACAAAGGCCTACAAACTATAGGCTACATATACTAAATGGCCTACACTTAAATATCCTGAGTGTTCATTTAGACACTTGCAGGTCATGACACTTTAAGATTTTTCTGAATAATGCTCTATCCTTTCTATTTTGGTAATGAAATAAAATAGACATGTAAATTGTTTTTCCCAGTAGGTAGGCCTATAGGAAGTCCTGTGAAGGAGTCAAAGAAAGTAGCACTGAAATGGTAGCGATACCTAGCCAAGACAGGTCCAATGTCCAAACCACGGTGGCCTGTCATTCCGGTGAGATACTTCTTGCATGCCAATATGAATGCCTGCAGCATGGATTAACAATCGTAGATAATTAGTACCAGACCGCGAGATTTCATCCCACATTCAAACTGACTGCAGTCTTTGTTACAACTCAAGTAATCATTCATAAAAGTCTAGTCCGGCATACAAAGTGAACATGAAGACACGTACCCAAATCGTAACCATAAAACGGCCAGCAATCTGGTAAGTATCAGATGACACAAGCTCATCTGATATTTGGGTCCTTATTCATTGCCCATGGTCTTCAGTTTTGTGTGGTTGTGTGAAACAGACATGATGACGTGTAGACATTGCGTGCATTGACTGAGGGCAGGCATAGAAATTGTGTAGAAGCACCGAAATAAAATACCTGAATGATTTCAGTCCACTCATTTGACAAAAACAAACCTATGAAACCAGTGCAGCAGAAAAATAAGCAAGTTAAAGAACACTGACATATTGTACTCATGCGGAATGATTAAATATAAAACATAATCTAAAAAATAAAGTGTACAGAAAGTTTTACAATTCAAAACTATACCTGGTTTTCACCTTAGCACCACCCACCTGAACTTAGCCTTGCCCACAGCTGTGTGTTGTATGATACTGGGTTAGGGGTTAGGGTTATGATATCACAAAAATTGTGTATTTTCGATTGGGCCTTTAGACTCAAATGCTTTCAGCTTTCAGGAAGAAACCAAAAATACACGGGTAACGGCAGGCGTTGCGTCTTCGTCACCGTCAGGGAATGTTCCCTTTTTAATCAATGAAGGGTGGCTCCACTGCCTACGATGCGCTGCGTTCTGTGACTGCTTAAAATTGCCCCGGTTCGTTTTTTGACCCGCGTCACACACGTCCAGTGGAGCCCCGCCGTGAGACATATTTGATTATTCTAACCACACCCGGCGGTCTATTAATTAAGTAGGCTAATGGTAATTCCATAGACACACATATACAAAACAGAAAAAGTACAAAAATCATTGCACTCTATCTTTAAAATCATGTTTTCTCAAGACAGCAGATTTTTTGCATTGCATTGCCAGCATCCAAATGTTTCCAAGTTTTCTCCCATTAAATGAATTGATTACTCATTCCAGCACAGAGCTTGCATATAATCTTGATGGCTCATCAGTTAGGTTTGGGGTCTGCCTGCATGGTTCCTTTAAACGAAACCCAGATCAACAAACATAATACTATCTGTTCTTAGAAATAGAGTCTAGAATAGCTGTTACTGCACTCTACACTCTCATATCTACAAAAACAAAATATGTAGTAGCCTACAATAAAATACCGTGAGTGCATTATTCTCATTGGAGTCGTGTTGTACCTTAAACTACAGAGAACAAGCAAGCTTGTTGCCTGCAGCCACCTGCTGTTGTGAATAACCACCGTCGAGTGTTGTAGACCCTGCAAGAATATTGATCTTTTGTATAATATCTGTGTTATTGTAAAAGGCAGCTATTTAGTTTTACCCCAGGTTACCTGTGCTGCATGCTACTGTGTTGCTTTCCCTGATTAGCTGCTTGGGTCTGATGATGATGAACCCTAGTGGATGTGGGTGTATTCGCTAATGAGCGCCGTGAATCGTGTGTGGTGTGCATTCAATGTGCATTCAATGTAGTTGCACGTGCGTTGAAGTATGCCTGTGTATGCACATGCACCGGTGTGTTATGTGTCTTCTTAGGGTGATAGCGTCTCCCTCAGGCTGCTCTTCCCAGCATCTTGTTTTGCCCATCCTCTCCGCCTGTGTGGAAGTTGTGTGGGCACCCTCTGGATTGCCTCACCGCCGAAGCATGCCGGACCCTGTTATCCCGCTATCCATCTGTGTTATTGATTTCTCTCTCTCTCTCTCTCTCTCTCTCTCTCTCTCTCCCTCTCCCTTTGTAGAGTTTCATCTTTCCTCCACTCTCTATACATTTCAGTGGCGAGCGATGGAGAGAGAGAGAGAGAGAGAGAGATATGGAGGGGCGAGCGAGGGGGCAGAGCAGAGATCTGAGAGCTGGTGGAGGGGGAGGAGGGGGGGTTTGAGGAGTGGATGGAGCATTGGAGGAGCGGAGTGGTGGGGGTTGTGAGGGTATAGGGCCGGGGTGTAAGAGTTTGAGGGGGACGGTGGGAGGCATTGAGCCTGGACTATGGATGAGCACAGATAGAGAGAGAGAGAGAGAGAGAGAGAGAGGCACTCTTGAAGTGTTGGCGCCCCCTCCCCTCCATTCTCTTGGGAGCAACCCCCACACCCCCTTCCTCCATCCTGCTCCGAGGCGCCTCTGGTGCACACGCTCCATTCCCCCCCCCCCCATCTCCTCCGCCTCCTCGTCTCTGCTCTTGTCCACCACCCCCCCCCCCCCCCCCTCCCCCCCACCCTCCCTCCCTCGTCCGCCTGCCTGCCTGCCGTCTCTCCCTCCCGGGGGGTTCAGGCTGTGCTGGCGGCATATAGCTGTGATTTGCGGGAGATTTGTCTAAGTGAGAAGCAATTAGTGCGCCTGAGCACGGCTAATGTATGCATGCTGCCTGCATACCCCCCCCTCCCATACACACACCCTGCTGTTTGGCAGTGCCAAGGCCAAAGCTAAGGCCAGGGCAGTGTTGCTGCCCTCTCTCTCTCTCTCTCTCTTTTCATCTGTGCACAGTAAAATACTCAGTGTTCATTTAACTCTGTGTACAAATCAAGACAGTGTAACCAAAATTGAGACGTACATTTGTACATTTACAAATGGATAAATGAATACTAAGAATTTTACTGTCTAGTCATCTTCTCCCCCTCGCTCCCCTTCATATGACACAGTCCTTTCTGATTCTATTAGCGAGGTAATTAGCCAATAGTTGCTGTGTGTGCATGTGTGCGTGAATGTGTGTGCGCGTATGTGTGTTGTCTATGTATCCGTGTGTGTGCAGTGTGCAAATGTCTTGGAAGTTGTCGTGTTCTTCAGCTGCAATTCTTAAGGCAAGCTGACAATGGTTATGCTGCCGTTGGTTCATGTGTGTGTGTGTGTGTGTGTGTGTGTGTGTGTGTGTGTGTGTATCTGTGTGCGTGAGTGCGTGCGTGCGCGTGCGTATGTGAAGTTCAGACAAGTTCATAAGTGTTTTCTGCCCCCCACATATTTCCACTGCAGATTCTAAGCATGGAAAGTGTCTAATCGTGCAACATCGATTATTCACGCACGCACGCATGCATGTATGCACACGCGCACAGCCGCACACACACACACACACACACACACACATACACGCACACGCACACATGCATGCACATCACAAACATACACGCACGCACGCATGCAAAACAGAGTCAGCATGGAACAGTGGTGGGTGGAGAGGATTCCCTTTGAAACCCTCTGCCGGTTGGCGTGTGCGCATGTGAGTGCAGGAGGGACGTTCTGCATGATGCTATACTTCATGGTGAACTTTGACCTTTTCTCTTGCTCTGACAAAAAAAACAGAAAAAAGAGAGGGGGAAAAAAAGACCCAGTGGTGGAAAAAGTATCAATACTGCAATATAGGAATACTCCGATACAAGTACAAGTCTGGATTTCAAAATGTGCTTAAATAAAAGTACAAAAGTATTGTTATCAAAATGTACTTAAAGTAGAAAGTACTCATTATGCAGAAGGTCCCGTTTCAGAAGTTACCAAATGTATACAAATGGCCGAAATGTGGCTGAAGTACTGGCTACTGTATATGTTTTGTAATAATCTAAATCTAGTAACTAGTAACTAAGGTTTTCAAATTAATGTAGTGGAGTGAAAGTACAATATTTGCCTCTGAAATGTAGAGTAAAAGTACTGAAAAGTATCGCAAATGTGTACAGTACAGTACTTAAGTAAATGTACTTAGTTATTTTCCACCACTGCCAAGAAGACCAAAATATGGACTTGTATGTTTTAAGTGAGTGATAATGTCTGCCTAGGTGGTCATCACCGACAGGGGGTTTAACCACCGACGCTGAAGGTGAATTATCTCCCGACAATGACCACCTAGGCAGATATCATCCCGCTTATTACTTGGCTACTTAATACATAAATTAATCAATTGACCCAAAACACAACAAAAGGAGATAATATTTCCTTGCTTCCTTGACGGTAATGAAAGTATTCCATAAGTGTCGCGCTGGCTGGTGTCTGCCCAGCTGCAGCACTATCGGGGGGGGGGAAAAACAAGGAAGTGAGTTGACCAAATATAATCCATTTTTATATATGCTTCGTATTTCTCGCTCTAATGTTTTCAAAAACATTTTTGAAAGCAATGTTTTAGCTGTAAATGACATTGTGTGTGTGTGTGTGTGTGTGTGTGTGTGTGTGTGTGTTTATGCCTGGCTGTCATGTTGGAAACGGCAGTAAAGCAGGGCACAGCAGGTGCTCCGAGGGTTTGATTAGGCGTCGGTCTGTTATCCCATTCTGAACGGGAACAGATTTTGGTGTTTAGCATCATGTTATGCTTTAGCTATTGAAAAATAGCAGATCTACAAGCTCATAGCGCGCCACCGAGTGGCGTGCTACGAGCTTGTAGGTCTGCTATTTTTGAAAAATCGAAGAACGACTGACATTTTTAGAATCTGATCTCAGGTCAGAATGGGTTCATCAGACCAGTGTGTGTCCAGCGGAAACCTCGTATGAATCTGATCTCAGGTCAGAATGGGTTATTATAGAGCGGAGCGGTCATTATCCAGAAATAACAGACCGCTGAATTTGGCGATTGACCAATCCGAATCAAGCATTCAACCAAGACAACCAAGACATCTTTATATTGACTGACTTCCTACAGACTATACAAAGACAGACCCTACAGGTCCATTTTGTTTTTCTACCACGCTCCCAGAGTCAAACAAACACTCTGGATTTCATCGTGTACATCGTGGTCCGTCCGTGGGTGGTTTTTCGGTGCGCGTTGCTCGTTAATTAAAGATAGGCTAATTAGTGGTGCTTCTTAGCCCAGCTTTTATGGGGCTGATAAGAGGATAATCCTAGAGAGAAAGGCTTTCAGATCGAAACGGTCCCCGGCAGACCGGGGCCCTCCCGCTCGGCCGGGCTGGAAAGAAAATCCACTACCAAGCAACCACCCCCACTCCTCCAGTCCCGCTCTGCCCCAGTAAAGAGCACGAATTGTAACCAGAGAGTATAGAATATTCAAGCAGGCTGTACTGTACATTAAAGGGACAGAGAGGCCAGCTACAGTAAAAAGAGGATAAAGCGCATTAGCTGTCATTTTGCCCGGGTTAGGATTTATGAGGCCGCTTTTCGAGCCGCCTCTACAGTTTTGAAAACTGAAAACGAAACAACAAAAAAACAACAAAAGAAAAACATCTGTTGTGCAATCGCCTATACTTGCGTCACACTATTCGGACCGGCAAAGTTGCAATTCATTCCACGCAAATATACAATCTCATACGTATACACACACACACTAAATCCGCACACCTGCTCAAGCATATACCATACTGTGATGCGATCACACACACACCAAATCAAAATATGCGTGCATTTACAGTACACAACATATATGTTGTAAATGCACGCACATTCACAACCATGCAGCATTTGCTGAGTCCATCCATACAGTACATGCACCATGCACGTATGACTGACACATCTATCAGTCACGTGTCTCTTACCCATATTTTGTCATGGGGACTTAGCCATTAGCACTCGCTGGGCTGTTCCCATATGCTGGGGCTCCACAGATCTATAATTCAGAGGTGGCAGATGTCCCCATGTATTATTCATAAGTGCCGTTCCACGGCGAGCTATACGCTCGAACTAGCGGGGGGGGGGGGACAGCCGTTGCACAGCCCCCACCACACACACACACACACACACACACACACACGGACAGAGCCCCCTTCACCACCACCACGATCAGCCGCAAGAAGTGTACCTCAGAAGTTTTGGATTCAAACAGGCCACGGGCGCCTTTCGCTAGAACGGGCTGTTTCAGGTCACTGTTTAGAGAGTAGAGGTGGTGTTGTGCTGGGGATTTGGAGAGGCGGATATTGTAGCAACAGGGCAACTTCTTTTCTCCTCTGCGTCGTGCGAAAGTCGACAAATGAAGCATTAAATTTGAAAGTCTTTTGATGAATTATTCGAATCACGTGCAAGACCAGTGTAGAACTCAGGTGTTTCAGAGTAGAGGAATAGAGGTCAGGGAGTGTGTGTGTGTGTGTGCGTGTGTGTGTGGTTGTGTGCACGTGCATGTGTGTGTGTGCACGTGCATGTGTGCGTGTGCATGTGTGCGTGCATGTCATGTGTGCCATGTGCATGTGTGCGTGCAATGCACACTTGAGTGCACTCTGAAAAGAACATAACTGTGTGTGGCTGTGCGCATGCCACACACGCATGCCCATGTACGTGCACTCTCAAAATAACAGATCTGTGTGTGTGTGCGTGCGTGCGTGTGTGCGTGCGTGCGTGAGTGCGTATGCGAGTTTGTGTGTATATGCAGTCCAGAACGTAAATCACACCTACATACCTAGAGGGGACAGCAGCGTTGTGTGGCACTAACCTCAGAGAGACGACACACACACACACACACACACACGCACACACGCACGCACGCACGCACGCACGCACGCACGCACGCAAGCACACACACACGAACACACACACACAGTCACACACACACACACACACACACACACACACACACACGCACACACACAGGCACACACACAGGCACACACACAGGCACCGGAGATCACAGGCAGCCGCCGCCAACGTCAAGCCTGGCCGGCGCTGAACCGGCAACCCGACACCGCCTCCGGAGCCCTGCGGTGGGGGTGGAGGGTGTGGGGGAGAGACTTCCATAAAGCCGGTCCCGCCGGCCGGCCGTAACCTGAGCTCCCAGCAGACAGCAGCGGTGCCTCAGAGTCAGGCACGGGGGAGGGTATATAGGGTGTGTGTGTGTGTGTGTGTGTGTGTGCACGTGCGTGTGTGTGTGCGTGCGTGCGAGAGAGGGTGGGGGCGGCCGACGTGCCGCCACACGCTCGCTGCGACAGTTGGGATCATCAGGCTTTGTGCATGCGAAGCCCTCTCACGTAAGCACACGAACACACATCTGCTGCCGCTAACTGCCCTTAAACTGCTTTAATCTCCCCGTTTCCAGGATGTGTTAACTGTGTCGATTTTATTTATTTATCTTCTCGCAGATTTGACCCTCTCTCTCTCTCTCTCTCTCTCTCTCTCGCTGAAATTGATACAGATGACCAGACTGTTACCGCTGAGCCGTTGAGCCTGGCGTTCATTCAAGTCTCAGTCGCAGACGTCTTTGGGGTGTGGTGGTGGTGGGGGGGGAGGGGGGGCGAGTAGGGGTTCTCACAATTTTCTCCACTGCCCCTCCCTCCCCCATCCCTATATTTCCCCCCATTCCGCTCCGAGCTCCCAACGTGACCGTCATCCAAAATACCCACTAAGTCACTGAGCAGAAAGCTGTCGTCAGCTGCCATATTGCTTGGCTGCTACTGCCAGAGCGTTGCCCTTTACAGATCTGAGAGGAGAGGAGTGTGTGCGGTTTAGGGGGTTTGGCGGGTGTGTGTGTGTGTGTGTGTGTGTGTGTGTGTGAGGGCGGGGGTGATGGTGCTTGTTTCAGGGGGCTGGCGGAGGGACAGGAGCGCCCTGTGTTGTAGCGCTGGGTGAGGAGGTTAACTGGGCCACAGAGGAGGCCCGGGATATTGACAGGTTGGAACCTGAGGGCTCCTGCAGGATAGGAACACTGCTGGAGGCGCCGTAACCACCATCGCACGCCTGCCTGGGAGGGAGGGAGGGGGAGAGGATGGAGAGGACGAGAGAGAGAGGCGAGGTGGGAGGGCGGGGGAGAGAGAGACAATCAGAGAGAGAGAGAGAGCGGGGAGAGAGAGAGAGCAGGGAGAGAGAGAGCGGAGGAGAGAGACAGAGAATGAGAGAGAGCGAGAGAGAGAGGAGGCAGAGGTCCCTCTACAAAAATGGATGTGGAGATGTGGTTTACATTTAAAACGGAGTGATTGGTCGAGCGTGACTGAGAGAGAGTTTAGCGACTGAGCGTTGTACACAGTGTAATTAGCAAGTTCCCGTTAAGGATTTATTTAAATCTGCCATCCTTGGTTGTGGAGTCTGACCATCGCTCCCCTCTTTCGCCCAAACCCCCACCCCCTGCACCCCTCTCTCTCTCTCTCTCTCTCTCTCTCTCTCCCTGTCTCTCTCTCTCTCTCTCTCTCTCTCTCTCTCTCTCTCTCAGCAATGAGGAAAGTATATGGTCGGCATGTCCGAAGGTCAATCGCCATGGCAACGGCAGGCCAGGTCAGGAAGGTGATTGGCTGAGCCAGGGAGGGTGGCCAGCGGCTGTTTGTTGATTCTCTGATAGGGGTGACCTATCCCTAACCTCCACACAAATCAATACTACCTCCTTAAACTTTCATTTGTCCTCATTTGCTCGCACTCACCCCCAATTGGGAGCAATTAAGGTGGCCTTCTAGAGCCTAAAAACACATTTTTAGCACAAATTGAATCCGATTGAGAGGTTTTGTTCCTCCACGGCGAGTAGAAATGAATATAAAGGTTATTGGCTTTTGTTTTCATTTTGTCAATTTCACATATAGCTCTGACAAGGATTCATCAATAGACAAATTTAATTACTGCCAATAGAATTGAAAATCTATACGTATACTATTAATTTCCAGTTAAAGCGCTCTTCATATGATTGTTTATAGAAAAACATTGTTTTTATCTTGGTGTTGGGAGTCGCCGCAGGAAAGCCTTTGTGATTGTGATTGTCCTCCCATCGCCTCCCACCTCTTCGTTGTACGTTCCTTTCTCCACCTCATCCCCCGTATTCTCACTTTCACTACCCACAATCCCCCGTGAGGCCTACACTACCCACAATCCCCTGTGAGGCCTACAGGGCTACAGGGTTTCCCTGCAGTGCAGCAGGGCTGTGTGGGTATTGCATCTCACTGGTATTACTCCATTCTGGGGTCACCCCCCTCCCCCCCGCGCCTTTGAAAGACATTGTGGTACAATTACCAAGCAATATAAAAAATGAAAAAATCGGCACACCAATTCAGGCTCCCAAGTATTTTTACTTTAATTCGGTAACGTTTCGGCCCGACATTTTTAACGAAACGTTATTTTAATTTTTGATATGACTTAATTTTGTCCCAGCACCCAGCCTATAGGTACTGATGTGCGTGTCCTTTTTGACTGTTTGTTCAGTCTCCTCTACTACAATTACCAAGCATAGACTTCTGATCTCCGCCCTTTGCCGTGTTGTGGGGCAAACTGAACCATAGCTGAACGGTGTGAATGACAATCCACACGCTTTGCGTTTGTAAAATTACTCATTTGTCGACTAAAGATTGAACGGAAAACGAATGGAAAGACGAGGCTTGCACTCAACATACGTACAGCTATTAGGAAGAGAGCTTTATCTCCGCAAAATCGGGGATATTACACTCACACACAGAATGGAAAGATGATTTTGACAGCTACTGCCCTCTGCCCCACTTTCACGGCTACAACTGATCAGCGCAGTAGCCTACCTTATTGAAGGAACAAACTATTATACACGTAATTGCTTAGCAAAACATCTGCAGCATTGTTGTTTTGGCTATTTTCTGGGTGTTCATTTAAACGAAGGAATACATTAATCAAGAACACTTCAACAAGATACAATGCAATGTAGATCGGGTGCATGGTTTTTAACTGTTAAATCTGCTCATTGAAAATAGCTGATCTGCAAGCTCACTACTAGATGGATTACAATTATACTAATAGTGATATATAAATATATAAATAAAATCGTGACATGACCAACTAGACACCCAATTAAAATAGAAACCTATAAATGTGTATGTGGCTTAATTAAATGACCAGTGCTTGGCTGTTATGCATCCACGGTTCTGTGCGCCGTCAGCCGTGCACATTTGCTTGATCCTTGAATGTTGGATAGAAAGTCAAGTCCAGACAATAAAATCCTTCCTTCTAAAGTCCTTCTTTTATGGCACAAGTATGAACCGAGCAAATCTGCACCATTAAAGTAGTGTAATAGCGTGGAAAAGTCACTGTTTATAAGCTCGTCGTGTCACTCTAGCAAAGTGATTGATCTCTCCTATAGGGTCCTACTTTCCCCAACACAAGGATGATTGATCTCTCCTAGGGTCCTACTTGCACCACAACAAGGATGATTGATCTCTCCTAGGGTCCTACTTGCACCACAACAAGGATGATTGATCTCTCCTAGGGTCCTACTTGCACCACAACAAGGATGATTGATCTCTCCTAGGGTCCTACTTGCACCACAACAAGGATGATTGATCTCTCCTAGGATCCTACTTGCACCACAACAAGGATGCGGGCTGGAAGCGACAAATGTTTACACCCCTTATGGGATATTTTGCTGGGCCATAGATTACTTGTTAGTAAGTAGGCTATACATTACAAGAATTTGTCACAGGGACACACCAAATTATAACCTATTGACAGTCAATCTTGCTACAGTGAACTTTCCAGTATGTATGTATGTATGTATTCCAGACAGTATGAGCTGGTGGCTCAAACAAAAACACTCTTATGAGTGCCGTGATTCTTTCCAGTTTTGCATGTGTTTATGAGGCGACAGTACTTCATTAGACCCCTTGGTGTGGTTGTTATGTGCAATGATGTCTTCCCTTTGTATTTAGGGTTTCTTCCTGGAGGCTGAAACCTTGACGTGCCATTGAAAAAAACAGTGACATCACAACATCATCCCCTACTCTAACCCCTCCCCTTTATCATACAACAACAGCTGTGTGTGTGTGTGTGTGTGTGTGTGTGTGTGTGTGTGTGTGTGTGTGTGTGTGTGTGTGTGTGTGTGTGTGTGTGTGTGTGTGTGTGTGTGTGTGTGTGTGTGTGTGTGTGTGTGTGTGTGTGTGTGTGTGTGTGTGTGTGTGTGTGTGTGTGTGAGAGAGAGAGAGAGAGAACATTTGTACAATCTCAGAGTTACAGTCCCATAAGGGTCCATTTGGTTCCTAACTATCATTTAGCTGGGAGACCCCCTGGAACTCCCTCAAGGACCTGTGGGGGTCCCCAGACCCCACTTTTGGAACCACTGATCTATACGGCACCAGCCAGTATTCAGGTTGGCTCTGATCATATTATTATAACATCGCTGTAAAGGTGTGCAGGAATAATGTTCAATGCCGACATTCATGTGAAACTAAAGTTCTATTTCTTTATTGCCAGTAAAGTGTTCTCAGTAGAGTGTATGTATTTGGCATGTGACCAACTAAGGTAATGAAAACAACATCCGGTGCACACGCATGCATACGTGTGAGTCATAGAGGTGCGTGGGCATGTTGTCACTTTTTATGGGCTTTAACTGAACGAACGGTGTCTGCCCTGTGCAGTGTGTGTGTGTGTGTGTGTGTGTGTGCACATGCACGTGTGTGTGCACATGCACGTGTGTGTGCACATGCACGTGTCTGTGTGCAGGCATTCTATAGTGTTGTGGTCTTTCTGCATCTCTTGCCTAGCTGCGGCCTCCCTGAGTCTCGGTCTTTGTGTGCAGTGCGCAAAAGGTTTGACGCTGTTTGTTGTAGTGGTTTGCGAGATTAGCTACACACTCTTACACAGACACACACAGACAGACAGTCAGACAGGGGTGAAAACATAACCATGGCTGAGTGGTCCATGCTGGCACCTATAGGCCGGTAATCCAGCCTGATGGCCTGTTGCGGGTTCGAGTCCCGAGCCCGTCTGCCTTTGCCGCATGTCATCCCCCCCATCTCTCTCCCCCATTCCATCTTAAAAAAGCCTTCATTCTAGTGGAGATAATATTAACAATTTTTCCCCAAGTCCGTGTGTGTGTGTGTGTGTGTGTGTGTGTGGGGGGGGGAAATTCCGTCTTTTAAAGTGAACGGTATGCTGGCACTGGGAACTGGGGTTTAAGCTAACAGCTAGCCGTAGAGATAGAGTTAACACGATGGACACCAGATCGCCTCGCTGGCGTATAGTAAGAGTTATAATATACGTAACTATATATTATTAGTACCAAGCAGCCGAAGCTCAACATTAACCTTCCGTGCTGCCCAGGCTGCTAGACAGTGCCCACGTTCTTCCCATGGTGAGGAACAATGCGCGCGCCTCCCATAAGGATCCACTCATTGTCGTTTCTTTGTTGCTTGTTTTCTCTGAAAAATACTCCAAAGTTGTTGTTTTAGTCCAAACCGCCCGGCGTTCAGATGTGAACAGTGATTTCTGATCGCATCGCTCCAGCCATGTTACTGCTTCTGAAACCTGAGACATGTAGGTTGGTGCTTGAAAAAGGTTTTGCGCCTCTACTCGTTGTATTGGGCTGTATTGACGGTAATAGAATGGCGCCTATATACGGATTATAGCTGGCTCCCTGCGGTCATTTCAAATGGCCAGCAGGAGGCGCTGAAAGTGTTAAACAAAATGAATTCATTGATATTATCAAGCAGTAAGATGCCTGAGGGCGAGAAGCGACCTCGCCCTCATCCGCCTCGCATGGGGGGTCAGATCAACATGGAATGAATTCTGTACTGGCCATATAAGGAGCATCTCTTGAGTGAACAGGGTTTGATGAGGTCAGATCATTAACTTAACTTTATTGTTAATGGCGTTTAATGTTTGAGTTGGCACCATTTGTTTTACATCACCGTTACATCACTTAATCAATCAAGTTAGACTTTAATATATTAGCGCCCCTCACTTCAGTTCACGCGGGTGTGATTTTTATTGTACATTCTCTTATACAAATGTATTGATTGATTGATTGATCAATTCATTGAATACTTTTCTGCAAAACAGTTTGCAGAAAAAAGCACAGGAAAGTGCAGTTCAATACAAGGTCTGATGATTTAAAACCCAAGAAAACCCATGGGGGTCCTTCATATTCAATTCATCATATAATATGAGTATGTTCAATGTGTGTGTGTGTGTGTGTGTGTGTGTGTGTGTGTGTGTGTGTGTGTGTGTGTGTGTGTGTGTGTGTGTGTGTGTGTGTGTGTGTGTGTGTGTGTGTGTGTGTGTGTGTGTGTGTGTGTGTGTGTGTGTGTGTGTGTGTGTGTGTGTGTGTGTGTGTGTGTGTGTGTGTGTGTGTGTGTGTGTGGGGCGTTGTGAGGGCTCCACCGCGGCCCTGTGCTGCGTGTAGCGGCACAGGAAACGCGTCACAGCGCTACAAGCTAACTGGAACCAGATGTCTGGGTCTACCGGCCGGGGGATTCTCACCATGGAACATGAGTGTGTGTGTGTGTGGTGTGTGTGTGTGTGTGTGTGGGGGGGGGGTTGTCTCTTCCTTTTTCTCTTGTTTTCTCTCTTCTTTGTTTCAGTATCTGTTAGATGTCTCTCTCTCTCTCTCTCTGTCTCTCTATATCTACTGTTTATCTCTTCACCTTCTGATGGTCTCATTCTTCCGTCTCTCAGAACTATCATAGGATCAGCAGTTTAAGCGTAACCACGCTGAGAAGTGCCGTTACGTTACGGTGCCGTGTGTAAGAAATAGACCCAGGGGGGAAACGGAGTATACAAACAAGACTATTGTTTGGAGTCGCTCACCTCATCTCACAGCATGAAAATGGGTTTTTTTTAACTTCGAAAACATTAAATATGTATTCAGTTACAGCATGATGCGTTGCTATAGGTGTTGGTTTAGTTTACCAGAACAAGTAGGGATGTCCCGATCCGATTCCGATCATTTGATTTTGAGACATGCCGATACCGATGAGTCACCGACGTGAGTCACAAGAGTCTTGAATGTGAAGACACTTCGATAGGAGTCACAAAAGCATTCTCTCTCACTATACTCATTAAAACCAGGAATACTCTGTTCTCTTTTTAATACCCCATCTCTCTCTCTCTCTCTCTCTCTCTCTCTCTCTCTCTCTCTCTCTCTCTCTCTCTCTCTCTCTCTCTCTCTCTCTCTCTCTCTCTCTCTCTCTCTGGAGGTCTCCATAGCAGAAGATAGAGTTGGCCTGCTTTCCATGCCTGGGAGCATTGCCTGCCCTCCTCCGCTTCACTGCCCTGACTCTCACTCTCTCTCTCTCTCTCTCTCTCTCTCTCTCTCTCTCTCTCGCTCACTCACTCACTCACAGACACACGCACGCGCGCGCGAGCACACACACACACACACACACACACACACGCGCACACATGCATGTATGCACGCACGCACCAACTTATTCACTCAAGCGCAGTAATTGTACTGCACATACACACGCACGCACAGATGCACGCCCGCACAGCCACACACACACGCACGCATGCGAGCACGCGCACACACCACCAGAGAGTGCATATGATGCCAGCTAAGCCTCCAGTTCACCCAAAGCCTTGCCTCAGCCCGTCCTCTTGGCCGATGTGACTGGGACCCCCAACAACAACCCTAACTCTGACTGGGACCCCCAACAACAACCCTAACTCTGACTGGGACCCCCAACAACAACCCTAACTCTGACTGGGACCCCCAACAACAACCCTAACTCTGACTGGGATCCCCAATAACAACCCTAACTCTGACTGGGACCCCCAACAACAACCCTAACTCTGACTGGGACCCCCAACAACAACCCTAACTGACTGGGACCCCCAACAACAACCCTAACTCTGACTGGACCCCCAACAACAACAAAAGAGCCCCTAACTCTGACTGGGACAACTTGTGTGGCATTCGTGTGGTGAAACAGGTCATTGACTACAAAACTGGGTAACCGAAGACAGTGGTTTTAGAAAATACCCATGTGTGTGTGTGTGTGTGTGTGTGTGTGTGTGTGTGTGTGTGTGTGTTCCTGTGTGTGTCAGTGACAGAAAGATGAATAGTTTGTGTTTTTTCTTTTTCTTTTTTTCCTCAGAGTACCAAGGCAATTCTTTTTCCTCCACTGCAAGGATCGACGTAGCCTATAGGTCCCCCATAGCTCCAGGGGGAGAGTGGCTTTGAGCGGGCAGTTAGTCTTATCACCACACACATGCACACGCACGCGCACACACACACACACACACACACACACACACACACACACACAGTCCCCTCTGACCCAGGCTGTTTCCTGCCCCTGGCTGATCTATGGGCTTACGCCTGCCCTGTGACTATGGAGAGAGAGAGAGAGAGAGAGAGAGAGAGAGGGAGGGAGGGAGGGAGGGAGAGAGAGAGAGAGAGAGAGCGCATACTGTATGTGCGTATCTGGCCAGCCTGTCTCAACGAATCGATATCCGTCTCGTATCCGTGAGCTGTGCCTGACCTCTGGCCGACCTTGTCCAGCGTCGGTGGCTGGTGGTGGTTCACTTTCGTGGGGGTCTGAAAACATGTGAGGAACACAGCATTTCTTACCCCACGCGAAGGTCTGGGGCAACAGCCGTTCATTTGGAGATTGTGAAAAGTCCCGACTTAAACCGTATTTGCTGTTAAGCCACTGCAATAACGGTGACCAATCTGTATGGTACAGTAGGAGCGTTTAACCTGGTGTTGGGTAGACTACGGGGTAGCAGACCAAATGTCAATAACTTATGTATCTGTACAGAGGAGCGTTTAACCTGGTGTCGGCCGGGTAGACTACGGGGTAGCAGACCAAAATTAATGTCAACAACTTATGTATCTGGATCTACACACTAGTTTCTGGAGGGAGGTTACTACTGTAGTATAGCACTATAGACACTCAAGGTCTTCCACACTGAAATTCTTAGATTTAGTTGAATTTAAATCAGCACTAATTATGTACAAAGTAAGGAATAAACTACTTCCTGTGAATATTCTGAGATTGTTCAAGGATAGGGAGGGACGCTATCAGTTAAGATGGGACCTAAACTTTCAACAACCCTGTGTTAGCACCACCCGGAAGAGCATGTGTATTTCTCATGTCTGTGGGGTGAAAATATGGAATGTCTTGACCGACGATGTGAAACACAGCAGACATATCTTGAAAATACTGTTCAAGTGTATTCTTTTGTCTAAATACATTATCATAAGATAATTTGTATATTACATATTTAGCCTATGAGGAGGATGATGATGATGATGATGATGATGATGGTAATTAATTCATAGGGATCCTGGTGGATCTCTATGGTGATACGGGGGTGGGTGGGGTATGGTGTGGATTCTCGTCAATGTGAAACTTCTTGACGATGGTAGTAAATTGTTTGGATTGTTTATTGTCATTCCTTCAATTGCTGTAACCACGTGAGGAATCTTTATTTTGTTGTTCTTAGGATAGGCAATTATAAGCTTTTCCTAAGCTTTTCATAAGCTATTCCTTTTGATCATAATGACGTGACCATAAGACATCAGACATAATAACGTGCCTACTGCAGCAAGGCTGACCTTGCTGTCACCGAGATGTCTCTCGTAGCCTAACTATAAAGTATGCTACAGTTCAGGCAGTACACAATACATAACAAGTACACTGTGACACAATACATATCAAGTACACTGTGTCTCACGTACAAGTACACAGCCATGGGCGATCAGATTATAACAATCTACAGTACACTACTGCTGAAACGTGATATGTGAAATGCAAAACAAAACAAAAATAACTAGCAAAGTGCGCTCCTCTGAGTGCAGATCCCGCCAGGCTACGGTTGCCTACCCAGGGCCTGCAAAGTTTGAAAGGCAGTCACAGCCAACTGGAAAGGAACCTGCAAAATCTGGGTGATACATCTAGATCACATGACTGCAGAGATACATTTAATATGTATTGATTTGTGTGAGGTTTGGACAGAATTTGTAGGAATAGTAGCAAAGAGTGTGTTTTGAAAAAAGTGCTGAAGTGGTTGTCCAGCGCCACCATCTGGCCTATTTGAAGAGGTTGCGCTGGAGGCTCTTACTTACCTATTTGGCAGTTTGTGTGCAAATTGTCCCGCAGATTTTGAAACATCTGTAGCACAAAGTATGTTTTGAATAACACAAAATGGCTGAAAATCTTCTCAGGCGGAAATGGGTGTGGCCTATATGGTGTGGCCTATATGGGAGTCATTCAGTCACTGGAGATGATCTGTTCACAGACACGCAGACGGACGGACTCACAGGAGTGAAAACATAATCCTAATTCAAGGCAGAGAGACAAAGTCTCCTTCTCAGGTTGTTGGTGTGCAAATGATTTGATACGGTATACGTGAGTGTAGTATATATGTTTCTGCGTGTTGTACATGCGTGTGTGTGTGTGTGTGTGTGTGTGTGTGTGTGTGTGTGCGCATGCGTGCGTGTGTGTGTGTGCGTGTCAGAGAGCAACTCGGAGCTTGCCTTGTCATTAGTTTGCTAGTGGGATTCAGCCTTGCGTGTTGTTGGTGCTGCGCCGCTGATACAGCGGCTCCAGCTCCTGGGCTGAGTGGGTCTGCGGGTGCTAGCCGCCGCCGGCACTAATTGAACCCTGCCACTAAGGTAAGGTAAGGGAGGAGGAGGAGGAGGAAGGCTGTCACCGAGGGAGAGAGAGAGAGAGAGAGGGAGAGAGAGAAAGAGGGAGAGAAAAAAAGAGAACGGAAAAATAGAGAGCGATGAGGGCGAAGAGCCCCTGGGGGGTTGGGTCCCTGCCTGCCTGCCTTTTCTCCGTTCTTTCCAGACCCCCTCCCTCCCCTTCCTCCCTGCCTCCCTCCCTTCCCTTCCCGCCTGCCCGTCTAAATAGCCGTGCCGGCGCTCCAGGGCTTCCTGCGCCTTATCTGCTGATAATTGGGCACTGGAGCTCCACAGCTCGCTTATGAAATATAGATTCCTGACGGAGAGAAGGGAGGGGGGGGGGGGGGGGCAGAGGGATGTGTGTGTGGAGGAGGGGTGGGTTGGTGGGTTGGTGAGATACGCAGGCAGAGAAAAGCCCCCGGTCGTATCAGAGAGTGCGAAGCCTTGTGGGCTCCGATTGGAGGCTGCAGAGGCTCTGCAGCGCTGGGCTCGTTTAGCTAACGCCGCTGCCCCGATAGTTAGGGCTAAGGCCTGTGTGCTGAGCCGCGAACACACTGTCAAAGACAATTGAAAAACAACACTTTGTTCTCATTGTTTGTTGCCTCCACTGGGTACAAAGAGCTGCAAATTGCAGGGGTGAACGTTTGTTGTGCAGTTACTTTGTCCCCGGAAACATGTAAAATCTATCAAGCGATTCAAGGCACATACTGTAGAGGTAAATTGCCCCATACATATGCAACAAAATGTTGGCCCTCACTGAGATCTTGCCTTTAACTGTTAAGCTGCACCACATAACCTATCGATAGTGCACATTTGTCAATTTGACAAATGTTTGATGTTTTTTCTAACATGAAGTATTCATGTATATTGTGTATATTGTAGATTCTGATTCCGATACTGTACATTTGAGCGTGTCCAGAGGAAGGTATATGGTTAGGAAACTCTGTGTTAGTCTGTGTCTGAATGGGTTGGGTATATTTCTTCATATGTGAATGTTGTTTTCCACTAGTGAGGTCGCAATGCTAAGCTACAGTCCCATGGGGTAAGGTTATTGGTCTGCCACGGAGACCAATGCCCCAGAGTGAGAGAGAGAGAGAGACCAATACCCCAGAGTGAGAGAGAGGCAGAGAGAGTCTCCTGGGTGTTCTGCCCACAACGCAGCCTTCTCATCCAAAGCTCCTCATTACCTCTTTTACCTTTGAGCAAAGTCACCTATTGGGAATTGTGTTATAAGACCGAAGATTTAAGAAGTAACTTATATGGCAGAAGTTTGACTGAATATGTGACCACATTTTTTTCATTTTCATTTTTTCATGTCATATGAAAGCAGGGAATCATAATGTACTGTAGCTTCAAATGGACATATTGGTTGTTCAGTTTGACCCACCAGTTTTAACGGCTTATAGAGTAATGAGAAAACAGGCTTGAAAGGTTCACTTCTGTGGTCTCTATAACATTACACCTAACTACATGTTTAAGCATTTATTTAATATTTACATGCTCAGACATGCTCTAGTTAGTATGTGAATAAAAACATAAATAAAAGGTTTTTCTCCTCTGGTGAAAAGCTGGAATTTGCTCAGTCAAATCTGGTCATATAATTATTCTGATATGTTCCCAATATGAATAATGGGTTCAAACCCCTGTCGGTGGACTACACTACAGTGTGACCATACTGGCCTGACAAGGAAACCGGCAGGAGAGAATATCCGAGAATATAACAAAAGTCTTAGTATATACCTGTGCTGGTCGCAGAGGTGTAATTTGCATATAGGTTGGTGGGTTTTGTCAACCCACGGGCCCCCACTAGGGGCCCCCACTAGGGGCCCCCGACGGCCGGCCGTCGTTTCCTCCTCCCGTCAGTGATGGGAGAAGGAAGCGCCGGCCGGCCGGCGGGAGCCCTCTCAAACTCAGACTTTGGGCCAAAACTTCATATTTACCCTCTCTGTAACCCTCTCTGTAACCCTCTCTGTAACCAACAAAAATGTTCTTACATCCTCCATTTCAGGGTGAGTATTTGCTGATATGAAAGTTCTTTCACATTCTGCACTGCAGCACATGTGATGCTGCTGATTGTAGTAGTTAAATATTTGGCCAAAGTAACTATAGAACCGTGCCAGAACCGTCCCAAATTGTCCAGATTACCCGACAAATTACCCGATTTCCGCGCATTCTGCGTGTACAGGGCCCTCTTCATTCTAAGAACCCCATGGCTGAAAGCCTAATTCACCCTTTGTCATGTCCCGCCCGTGGTTGTGCCCCTCTTTGCTCCCATTGGTTTCCGTTTCGTGGTTGGACAAAAATCATCTCTCTCTCCATCCACTATACCATTGAAATAACATGTTTTTCAGTTGCTTCATATTGATATTCTGTGCACTCAAGTCTTATTTTAAACTTGGTGTCAGTAAAAAGCAACATCACAGGTTGTCAACAAGGCAGAACCAGGGCGGAACAAGGCAGAAAGAGCCTGCTGGTTAGTCAGTCAGGGACCAATCAGAAGGGTGCTGGTCGTGATGTACTGACACATTAAAAAGTAAAAATATGTTTCAGAGAAAAGCTGACATTTCATTTTTAAACAGTTGTTTATCTTGTCCTGCATCATTGACGAATGGATGTGGTCAGCGTTCTCATTTGAACTGACTGAAGAAACCCACCATACATAACTTGTTACCTTACCTGTCCTATACTACCTTCCACTCACTCACACTGGGTAACTACTTACTTTATATGTTGGATAATCGGACTATTAATCATTAAAACAGCTTTGAGCTTCACAGTGCAGTGAGTGCACGCCCGCACGCCCGCACGCACGCACACACACACACACACACACACACACACACACACACACACACACACACACACACACACACACACCGATTATTTTCTTCCAACACTGCGTCTCTCCTTCAGGTCTATCCTGTTGTATATTTCAAATCCACACACACACACAGACAGGTCTGTGCACGTCCCAATTAGCTAGTGAGCGGTTGGGTTAATGAATGGGCTGCTACCTGCTCGGCTGTGGGAGGGAGAGTGGGAGGCAGATGAAAAAGACCGACTGGAAGGCAGACTCTTCTCAGCATGTCAAGCCAAAGCGGTTTCACCAGCTCTGTGGTCTGGAGCAGAGCGTTTCTTTTGTGGGTGTAACGCAACGGGCACATGGAGTAGCCGACTAAGCAAGGGCACATTTTATGTATACGTGGGAGGAGGTTTTGCAGAAATAAATAAATAATACTTTACTAATAGTGTCGGGTGACATATCACTCAAAAGTAATGTAGCCTACTTTTAGCTGAAACGAGTGTCATCATCAGCTCTTTCTTTTTTCACTTGAAAATGTTATTTCTGTTGAGCAACACATTACGCCACGCTGTCACTATAACGCATAAATTGGCGATTATAAAGTAAAATACTGAATGTGGATTATGGCCAAGAAGGCTTTTCATATATGAAATCTCTTCTACATGACTTCGGATCAAGTCATTGAAAAAGCTGGTGGGTAATCAGCACAACGTCATTTATCTTGTTCATGACACTTGGAACTAGGCCAAAGCAGGCACGTACCATAACTTGTGGTTCCTCTGTGAGTAGAAGTAGAGGATAACTGTTGATATTTTCCATTTCAAAATGAGAAATACAGATGGGGAGAATTTATGTAGCCTATCATCCTTCTACGCGTGAAATCTCTACGTCAGTCCGACACGCAATAGTGCGACAACCTATACCCCAAACCCTAACCTAACTAAGCCACGGGTGAGTCTTAACCAGCCACGTATGTCGGAGCCACGGGTGAGTATTAACTGGATACGTACAGTATCCAGTTAAACTGGCAATGCGGAAAACCACCACCCATTGAAGATTATGTTATAACGCAGCCAAGGCTATGGACTTTAATGTTTGTTTAGGACACTGAATAACAACGATGTCATGTGGTCGATATAAATACAGTGGGCGCCCCTCACTCACTTCACACAAGTGTGATTTTTGAGGGCCGCTAGCCCCTCCTATGTCCATCTTTGAGGGTTTGTGCAAACACAAACATTGAAGACAAAAGTGAGGACGCAAATTGTGATTGGCCAGAATGAGATGATGTATGTATGATGACGTGTGATGATAAGAGCGCCCCTCACTTCACACAGGTGTGATTTTTGTTTAACTTGACAACAAGGGAAGCGTACCCATCAAGCCGATCAACAGCATCAACAGCCGTCGCATCCGAGTAAGCAAGTCGGAACTGTTTTGAAATTGCACATAGCCTACTTGACAATGACATGCACACCGGTGCATTTCAGTCAGGACAACACAAGAATGGATGGAATATATATTTATTGAATAGAATATGAGCAATATACAGTATTTATTATGGTTTGGTGATGAATTGGATCTGCTTTTTTTTTCTTTCCCAACCATAGGGACTCCGAATCCCCCGTACCTAAACAGCAGATCCAAAACGACAGGTGGTAGCTGGGGTGCCCCAGCGAGCAGCAAAGGTTTAAGCAGGCAGCAGTGCAGCAGTATCAGTGTGCAGCAGCAAGTAAGCAAGCAGATTGAGGAGTGCAAACTTCCAGTTTAAATAGCCGGTATGAAAATGGGATGAGCGTGTGATTGGATGAAGTGAATCATGTGAATGAGAACGTGACGCTGAGGCGGCCCAATTAACGGCCGGCAGTAACTGCACTGAGTTTCCTGACTGAACT
Organism: Protomyctophum bolini; assembly: GCF_963924005.1. Taxonomy (NCBI): domain Eukaryota; kingdom Metazoa; phylum Chordata; class Actinopteri; order Myctophiformes; family Myctophidae; genus Protomyctophum; species Protomyctophum bolini. Next base: position 11,977,969 of record NC_137866.1, read on the forward strand.
TTCTCTGTGCATGTCTGTGACGGGCACGATGCTCATATCTTTGGTCCGACGTCCTAACAGTCCGACATGCAATATAGTGTCACCCTACCCCAAACCCTAACCTAAGACCTTAAACCAGAAACCTAACCTAACCACGCACACAGAAGCGACAGGTGAGTCCTAACAGGCCACGTATGTCGGAGCCACGGTGAGTCTTAACCGGCCACGTATGTGTCTTAACCGGCCTCGTATGTGTCTTAACCGGCCTCGTATGTGTCTTAACCGGCCTCGTATGTGTCTTAACCGGCCTCGTATGTGCCTTAACTGGCCACATATGTCGGAGTCACGGGTTAATTAATCGGCCACATATTGTATGGACAGACAGTGTTGGGTCACAGCCGCTTGCGGCTCTAGAGCACGCCCCTAGTGGCTTACAAAACAATCGATGGAAATGTATAATGTTTATTTTTTCACATTTTTATTTTTAATTTATGGTTGGCCAAACGTGACAAACATACTTAAGTTTTCCAATTTTGTAAAAATGTGTAGAATAAATATTAAGTTTCAACACATATGTCAACTAAAATGTGTGTCATAGCATACGACACACTCGGCGTCGCGCCAGCCAGGTGTCTATTATAAACAACCCGGTGGGTGTGAGAGGCTGCTGCCTGCTACGCTACTACGGCTTCTACCGGGAGAAAAAGAAAGATAGCCGACGAAAACAGAGGATTTAACAGTTCGTAGACAGAGGCTTTTGCCTTCACAGCCAATGCAGATTGACTGCCTGTATATGAATAATCTGCAGTTAGAAGCTATCAAACAACAACAAAAGTAGGGAAAGCATGCTACAGTAAATTTGCAGCTGACCACTAGTTGGGAATGAGAGAGTGCTGTTGCAGAACTGCTGAAGAAAGTAGAAGAGAGCAAACCATGTTTTAAAACTCCACCACTGCTGCTAGTTTTGTTGTAACCCGGGAGATAATCAAGATTGGCAAGCCACATTATAATGAGTACATTTCTTTTGCGGCTCCAGATAGATTTAGAATTTATTTTTGGTCGAAAATGGCTCTTTCAAAAATCTTGGGTTGCCGACCCCTGGGTCAGCTACATGTAGCTTAACTTTCTTTTTTAATTATTCCTTTTAGTTCATTATTTATTTGATTTTATTTCCCCAGTAAGAATTGAGGCTTGAATACCTGCACGTAGGGTGTAAGCAATAGGTCTATTCAAGTGAATTAATAGTCCTATTAGCTGATGTTTCACTGTTATCTGCAGTCTTGGGCAAGTTAAGCTACATGTAGCTGACCCAACACTCATCATGTCGGACTAACGTATGTATGCCCCCCCATGCACACATAGCCAAGCTAATGTTAGCGGGCGAGCTATAATGTAAACAGGCTGGCTGCAAGCGGGTGAACATCCATCCTGCCAACAGCCAGCATAGCTAATGAAAGTGATCAGGCATGGTCACATTTGTCAAGTTGTTCTAGACATATACCTCACAGCACAGCCTGTGTTATGATAATGATACAAGTTGTTCTAGATATATACACCTCACAGCACAGCATTATGGCCTGTGTTATAATGATACAAGTTGTTCTAGATATATACACCTCACAGCACAGCATTATGGCCTGTGTTATAATGATACAAGTTGTTCTAGATATATACACCTCACAGCACAGCATTATGGCCTGTGTTATAATGATACAAGTTGTTCTAGATATATACACCTCACAGCACAGCATTATGGCCTGTGTTATAATGATACAAGTTGTTCTAGATATATACACCTCACAGCACAGCATTATGGCCTGTGTTATAATGATACAAGTTGTTCTAGATATATACACCTCACAGCACAGCATTATGGCCTGTGTTATAATGATACAAGTTGCTTTAGACACACAGTATATACACCTCACAGCACAGCAATATGGCCTGTATTATGATAATTGCGAACGCAGTGAGCACTTACTATGAGACCTAGCAGATCATGTCTGTCTGTCTGTCTGTCTGTCCGTGTGTCACACTTTTGTGCCCATATATGGAGCTGCTTTGGGGACTCCTTATATGGTTATGGCTGAGTCATGGTGACATGAGTGTGATGGCGTGGTCCAACTTTTGCCCATATATGGAGCTGCTTTGGGGACTCCTTATATGGTTATGGCTGAGTCATGGTGACATGAGTGTGATGGCGTGCTATAAATCTTAAAAAAACCCAAATATGTACGAGCTGCGTTCGCTTCCCGCGTTTGTGCGTCTTACTGGTGATACAAGTTGCTTTAGACATACACCTCACAGCACAGCAATATGGCCTGTGTTATGATAATGATAATGAGCTATATTTATATAGTTGCTTTAGACATATATACACCTCAGCACAGCAATATGGCCTGTGTTATGATAATGAGCTATATATACAGTACTTCTTTTTTCATAATGCAGAACATAGTGCTGTAGGCTTGTAACAAAGTGGTCCTCCGTTACTGCACACATAATACCAGTGTTTGATTGAAGTATTTATATTTACACAGCATATGCACTTTAGTCAGTTGTATTTGCACACAAAGGAAAAGTCATGAGTTGAACTGGTTTATTGAAAGTATTATGAACATGGGAGTTGTTTCCTATCCAGCAGAATGGCCACTCAGCATTGGACAGTATCACCTGGGGAAACAGAGGGATGTTTGGTCATGATGGGCAATACAGTTAAGAATGCAATATGTGTCAGGGCAATATAAATCTCTCTACGTCGTCCTCAGACGAGCCCTCCATCGTCGTCTCCAGTCATCTCGGTTCTCCATACATCTGGCCAGCTCCTTTGTGCTTTCTGCACCAGTATCTTTCTTTAGTACGTCCACGTAGGTAGATGTGGGACATCCTCTCGATCGATGCCCGTGTGTTGGTTCCCACAGTACAAGCTTTTTGGCCGGGAGTTCTTGATGTCGGTGGCAGTGGCCAGCTAGTCTCATCCTCCTTACTGCTATCTTCTCTGTTACACTTGGTAATGCCCCGTACAGACGCTTGTTGGTGATGTGCTCATCCTGGTTGATGTTAAGTACCACACGTAACATTCTGGTGTAGCACCCGTCCAGGGATTTCTGTAGGGCTTGTGTTAAATACAATATTATATATATATAATACGAGACTGTGTTATGGGTAATTGAATACTTACTGCTTCTGTTCTGACTGTTCCAGTGTGTTTGGGTAAAAGAGTCCCCAGGCTACCAGAGCACCATATATTGTCTGGACTGGACCACAGTGAAATGGCCAGGGGTGTTTGAGTTATGCATTGGAGCTGCTAATGATAATGGGATATGTGGTTTATCTTGCAATAGTGGGCATAATTGATATTTATTATTTACTTACCGGTGTAGTGATATAGATTTATAGGCTCATGTGATGTGGGTTATGTGGGGTTCAGAAGTGTTGCATGTTTGACCGGTAATATGGTAGAGTCTGCACTGATTGTTTCAGCTGCCTATAAAAGGCTGCCAGGAAGCACACACATACTCAGTGTTAGATCAGTGAGATGAGAGGGCATGGTGGAGCTGCACACCAACCAGTGTTTGCTGCGTGTGTCATGCCATTTCCCATGCTGTAACCTTCTTTTGGGAATACATGTGTGGCTGCATTTTACCTCCTGACTCTGTGCTCATTTCCAGCAGCTTATTGGGCCAACCCTACAAGGCTACAATACAGTAAAAGTCAAAACAGATAAACTAAAACAGATTAAAACAACAAAACGCAGCAACATCTAGGTGCCGAGCAATACATCTCATAAGATGCTAGTTAAAAGCTAAGAAAAAAAGGTGGGTTTTCAGGTGACGCTTAAAGATGTTGATTGTGCTTGCCTCCCTGATTTCTTGAGACAATGTGTTCCACAGATTAGGGACGTAACTGATGAATGCAGAGTATTAACTGTAATAGACCTGCTCAGGTTATCATTAATGTAGTATTAGTGCCATGATTTTTTTTCCACCTTAAACATGATCATCAGCAGATAACTAAAACGATCGTTCAGTTTGTGATAAAAGCATGAAATTCACTCCTTTTATACTTGTATATCAAGTATTATTATTATATAAGGAGGAAGAAATGTTTCAAAAAAGTGTACAGTATTTGTTAAAATGACGTTTTTATGTGGACACCCCAACCAGTTCATTAAGTATGCCTGGTTGGCCTGGTGGGTGGTGATGGGTGGTGATCCACCTGAACTGCAGCCGCACCCACAGCTGCTGTTGTATGATAAAGGGGGAGGGGATGATAGTGTGTTGTGTCACTATATCACTGTTTTTTTCATTGGCACGTCAAGGTTCAGTAGAAACCCTAAATACAAAGTGAAGACATCATTGCAAATAACAACCACACCAAGGGGTCTAATGAAGTACTGTCACCTCATAAACACATGAAAAACTGGAAAAAATACAAAACTCACCGTCGGCACTCAGAATTAAACAAACCATGTTGGGGAGAACGCGTCCCAGGCATGATACCATCTGCAGCTTAACGCACGCACACGCACACATGCACGCACGCGCACACATGCACGCACACACAATCTTTTCAATTACAGCTGAACATCTAAATGGTGTCCAAAGCATCATACTGCCTTTAAAAGCTACCAGTAGCTCTATCAACACATTGGCCAAAGCTACCTTAGGGAGCACACAAAGCAACAACAATAATAACTCACCTGTTACCCCTGCCCCCCCCCCCCCCCCCCCCCCCCGCCCCCCATATATCGTCCCAGCCTTTATTTACGGGACACAAATGCCAGCTGTGGGTTACGTATTGATTCTGGCGTGGACAGGCAGCGGCGCTCCCCCCGTTTCATTTCCCCCGGACCACCACCACCACTGGGGCCTCGGCTGGTCAATAGCAATTGCAATTCCCGGTACCGGGGGCAGACAAATTCATTTCAATTACAATTAGCATGGCGGCCCGCTGGCTGATTTATGGCCTTGTTTTTCCGCTGCGCGCGTCCCCCCGCGCATTAATCACCCCCACGCGGGCCTGCATGATCCTCACTTCATCTACTGTACCTGCCAAGGCAGCCGCCCCAGTCCACATTCCTGGAGCCGCTATTCCAACCCCCCTGTTTTCCTTTTCTCACACGCACTGGTGGAAAGTAGTGTAAGTAAGTACATTTACTCAAGTGCTGTGCTTAACCCCGATATTTTTTTAAATAGCAGACCTACAAGCTCGTATGAGCTTGTAGATCTGCTATTTTTCAATAGCTAAAGCATAACATAATGCTAACACTAAAAGGGGTTCCCGCCAAAAGTACGATTTTGAGGTACTTTTACTTCACTGGAATATTTCAGATCTTCTGTACTTTTACTTCTACTCCACTATACATTTCAGAGGCAAATATTGTACTTTTACTCCACTACAATTATTTGAAAACTTTAGTTATACTAGTTGATTTTGATTGATGTTACAAAACATACATTACCCACTTCAGCCCTATATACTGTACATTTCGGCCATTTGACAATAGCCCATCTACAAGCTCACAATATGTCGCAATGTGACGCATTGTGAACTTGTAGATCTGCTATCTTCAAAACAATGATATACATTTGAAATGGGGCATTCTGCACAATGCATACTTTTACATTCGGTACTTTAAGTACATTTTTATACCAATACTTTTGTACTTTTGTACTCAATTTTCTCAACTTTGAATTCCGGACTGGAGAATTTCTACATTGCAGTATCAATACGTTTACTTAAGTAAAACATTTGATTACTTTTTCCACTGGCTCTGACGATATTCCAATCCCCCCCCCGTTTTCCTTTTCTCGCACGGCCTCCCCCCCCCCCCCCCCCCTCTCCCCCTTCCTCCATGACTGCAGGGAACAGTGGGCGTCCTTAACTCACACCTGACAGCGTCCTAGGAGCAGGGCTGCAGTTAACTCCGCGTCAGGGCTCGTGATTGGCTTTCATTCATCACACGTAATGAGCAGATGTTCAAGAAAGGGGGGGTGGCGGGGATTCCTTCTTAGGAGAAGAATACTTTCATCTATAAGATTCTTCAACATACTGAAGCCATGCAGACATAATTTGATCTTGCTTAATTTGATCTTTTAAAAAATGAAAAATCCCCCATTACGGCGTTTTTCTTTTTTTCCCTTTTTTTTTGCACGGACGCACGTCGCACGCACGCAAGCATACTTGCGACCCACAGTCACACATACAAACAGTAATAAAATCCAACCCTGTCACCTGACTTACTCCCAGGGTATATAAGTGCAGGATAAACATGTCCATTATGTATTTACGGCCTCTGGTCATGTGCTGCGGCTCATAAAGCCAGACTTGGAGAGCTTTCTGTCCCGACAGGGAAGGCTGTTACACACGAACAAACTTCGCTTCCCTTCTTCCCCTCACTTCACATTTGGTTACCATCAGGCAGGGATTAACCATGAGCGAGCCCGTTTCTGATGGTCTGGAAACGGTTTGGGACAGAGAGCTGTCTCTCTCCCGTCCGTCCTTGTTCTCCATGCGCGCTGCTGTCTGTCGGAGCCTTGAGTCTCTCAGGACCATGAGGCAGTTTCCACTGGGACATGGTACCAGTCCCTGGTGGCCCCCACCGGGTCTTACTGAGGGCCTCGTCTTCATTCCAGTCCTGCCCTACCAGCCCCTCTTTGAAGCCCCCATCTCAAGGCCCCTTATGTGTGTTTGCGTGGGCAGGGTGGAGAGGGGGGGGGGGGAGAGGCGACCAACGCGACGGTGCTCCTTTAGTTACGGGAAAGCTAGTGATTCAGTGAGCCAATAAAAACACAAGGCAGTGGGCCGCTCTGGGCAGACTAAACATCTGTTTGGACAACTTCAAGTTGTGTGTGTGTTTGTTTGTGTTAATGTGTGCGCCTAGCCGCCTACACAAGCTTGTGCATGTTTGTGCATGTTTACCCGCGTGTGAAACGAGGGGGGTACCTTTGCCACCTTATATTTAGAGGAAGCAAAGATTTCTGTGTATCTTGGAATCTTGAATTTGCCATTGAATTAAAAGTAGGTAGGACAAGTATACACACTGGTCAACGTTATTTTTTTAATCTCCCCAATTTTGTCGATATGCCAATTCCTCCATGTTTATATGTTCCCGTCACTGCCAACCTGTACTGTTGTCCTTGGGGAAGGTGTCGACAACCACCATGTCTCCTCCGATACACATAGAGTTGTAAGCCACTCACTCGTATGAGGAGGAACACGCTATTCCTCCCAGTGTTTGGTCCGACGTATTAACAGTCCGACAGGCATTAGTCCGACACCCTACCCAAAACCCAGACCCTAAACCTAACCTCACAGGAAGCCTCAGGTTAGTTTGAACCTGCCACTCATGTCATGAGCCACGGGTGAGATTTAACCAGCCATGGGTTAGTTGTAACCCGGCCACGCATGTCGGGAGCGATGGTGTTAATTGTCGGACTATGCATCCCACCCAGTTCCGCTCCCTGCTGAACAGGCGCCCAGACCAAACTGTAGGAGTGCGACGACAGCGAATGTCCGCCCCTGCTGGCTTGCCACCCATAAACATGGCCAATTGTGTTTGATGGAGTGCTGCGAAGCCCAACCGAAAGAATCAAACCCCAGTCTCCACAGTGGTGGGCAGGGTACCTTGCCCCCATGCCACCCAGATGCCTACAAGTATGCATAATTGTGTTATGGGATTAAATGCAGATGATTCAGTGGAACTACATGTTGTTACAATTTCCTCTACATGCTTTTCCAACCCTGATATCCCTGCAGGTTCAATGCTGTATGACCTCGGTGTGAGCTGCTGTTAAACACCTGAGTGCTGCTGACTCAAGAGATTCAGGCTCTGCCTTGACTTCCATACAGGATGTTGGGTCTAACACTCCACAAACACATGCAGAGAGGAGAGACAGGAGGGGGGTCAAGAAAGACGGGAGGGGGCAAGAGGGGAGGAGGGACGGAGGTAAAAGAGAGAGAGACTCAGGATTCACAAACAAGACAGGAAGCTGTAGAGTAAGCAGTGGGCAGAGAGCTGCTGTGGGACGTGGGAGAGAGACATATGATAGAGAGGGGGGGGACATGCAGGCGAGACAGAGAAAGATGAATCGTGCCTCCCCTGGTTTTGAAGTATTTATGAGGATCTTCGACCAACACTGAACTCCTGTATCGTTAGCCCAGTGAGAACTCACTGTATATCCACCGAAGCTTCAACGTAGCCTATTGTATTTTGCAACATCAGAAAAGCCGATAAAACACACATGGGGGATTTGGTTGAAGTCAGGGACGTGAGGGTGAAATCAAGCAGAGCGTCGACTCAACCATCACTCTCGTGGAAAAAAACAAATAACTAGAAAGAGTGCTCCTCGGAGCACAGGTCTCTGCCAGGTCAGGTAGGTTATTGTAGGCCAGCAATGTTCTGAAGGATTGAACATGAAAAATCGAAACGGATCCTTGACTTTAGAGATAATGTGTACTGATTTTTGTGATGTTCGGACAACATTTGTAGGAGTAATATAAAAGAATCGCGCCTGTGCGAACTGAGCGGTGGAACTATACAACAACTACTGTTATAGTTACTGTGTGTATAGTTACATAGTGACTGTGTTATAATACTGTGTTATATTACGCCGAATGTGTGTGCAAAGTTTCACCGCAAACGGACGCTGCATTCATGATTTGCGGCATTTCGTTCAAAATGGACCACTCCTGCAAACTCCTGCCAATCACGATGGAATATGACAAATCAAACAGGTCACGTGACAGGGTGCAAAACATAGTCTCTGCCATGCCTATGGCATAGGGCCGCCTGGCGGAGACAAACGCTCCAGCCTCCTCCACATATAAAATTGCTTTTTTGTAGCTATCTCTGACTTATAACTCCTATTCAAATTCCCATTAATGAACGTGCCCGCTCCGACCCCCATCCTTCTCTCAACATGGCATGCCTTTGCATTATCAGTTGCAAATGGTATATAGCCTACATTTCATCAAACTCTTTCCTTGTTTTGGAATTAATTGATCTCATCACAGCTTTACCCGACAAACATTTTGCCTCCAACCCCTCTACCCCTACACTTTCAAATACACAAAACACGCAGACACGCACGCACACACGCACGCGCACAGACAGACAGACAGACAGACGGACGCACATAGAATAAGCTACCCTGCAGAGGGAGTGCTGTATTGGGTTTTCTCCAGGAAGTGTGGCTCCTCCAAAGCTCTGGTCAGATGAAAGGCGAAGAGGCGTATCGATCGACCCAGGGAGGGGGGCAGGGAGGGGGGGAGGCGGTGGGGGGGGGGGGGCAGCGAGGGGGGGAGGCGGTGGGGGGGGCAGAGCCTGCGGTGAGCCTGCCTGATGCAGGGCTGCCAGCCAGCCGCGGAGCAACAGGCCAGAGACAGAAGGGGGGATGGAGATCTGAAAGGAGGGAGGGCAGCGGGCTGTCGCTGTGGCCCCGTGGCTCACCCGTAAACCCCTGAACCCCTCTGTACAGAATGTACAACGCACACGCACACACGCACGCGCGCACACACACACACACACACACACACACACACACACACACACACACACACACACACACACACACACACACACATGCTCAGTCTACTGTTGTTGATGAGAGCTGTCAGAAAACGGGGCAACATGGCCGAGAGTGAGAAAGAGGGCCTGACCCACAAGCTGCCACACACAGATGCGTGTGCGGCATCCACACACAAGAATTCTACTTTACTTATTCCCTTTTTTTATTTTAGGATACTGTCTGAACATGTTATTTCAAAATGATGCCTTTAACAAATTCGAAATCATGGAATTCTTGCTGATTTGTGTTTACAGTTCTTGTAAAAAGAAATCTGCCTAAAGTCTCAGTTTAATTTTCCATTAAACTAAATTCTACTTGTTTACAAAATGTAAAGAATCAAGTCCATCCATCCATCTTCAACCGCTTATCTGTAGTCGGGTCGCGGGGGCAACAACTCCTCCAGAGTGCTCCAGACTTCCTTCTCCAGAGCAACATTAGTGACTTCCTCCTGGGGGATCCCGAGACGTTCCAAGGCCAGTGAGTTGATGTGTTTCCTCCAACTGCGCCTTGGTCTCCCAGTGGGACGTGCCTTGAGGACATCCCTAGGGAGACGCCTGAGAGGCATCCTAACCAGATGCCCGAACCACCTAAGCTGTCTCCTTTCCAGGCGAAGAAGCAGCGACTCTACTCTGAGTCTCTCTCGTGTGACTGAACTTTTTATCTTTTAAGGGAGATGCCAGCCACCCTTCGAAGAAAACTGATTTTGGCCGCTTGTATTCGCAACCTTATTCTTTCGGTTATGATGACCCACACTTCATGACCATAGGTGAGAGTAGGAACGAAGATTCGGTAGACAGAGAGCTTTGCCTTCTCTCTTTTCGTCACAACAGTGAAAAATCAAGTCAAGTCAAGTTTATTGTAGAGCCGTTAATAACAATTGCAGGTACAGTCTGAAAGGGATTCAAAGACAAGTTTACATTGAACAAAGGAAACGAAATACACCGCCTGCTGTCTTTAGACCCTCAGTCAGGCGAGGAAAACTCCCAAGAAGAAATCCCTTTATGGGAACAGAGTAAATACCTCCTCCCTCCAGCAGTGTTGGAGAAGATACTTTGAAAGCGTAGCTTCCCTCATATCCAGGATGGACAGGTGTGTAATACATTATGTGCCTAGTGGGAAATGGCCTAATGCAAAACAAACAGAACTACAGTAGACAGTAGTACAGTAGATGTACAATATTGCTAATAAATAAAACACAACAAGCGATATCAAGGGTTATAAACCATAAAATATGGCGCTGTCTGAAACAGATCAGTTGAGGACACAGCCACAGGCCAAGTGGAAGCAGGTAGGAAAAAGCATGGTAACATGCTTAAAAATGATTGACGTCTTGTTGCCCCCACTTCCAGAGCAAGTGCTTTGAGAAGCAAATCTGTAGCATGCTACCGCCCACCTCGGACCCTGGCCAATTTGCTTATGGGCAAAACATTTCTACCGACAATCGCCATGACAATCCACACTTCCCACCTGGAGAAGAACTCAAATAAGAATGCTGTCATGGACTTCCTGTCCAGGTGAATAACAGTTGGTGAGGATGGTCTCCATGCTCCACCTCAACACAGGAGCACCACAGGGCTGGGTCTTTTACCCCCTCCTCTATACTCCCTGTACAAACATGACCTCATGGCCATGTACTGGAAGGCGTGCATTCGTTGGATAGACATACTATCAGTCCGACAGGCATTAGTCCGACAACACCGACGCTCCCGACATGTGTGGCCGTTTCTCCACTGACCCGTGGCTCACGACTGCAAGTGTGTGTGGAAAGTTAAAACTAACCTGCGACCGGTTCAAACTAACCTGTGGCTCCCGACATGCGCAGCAGGTTAAAACTAACCCATGGCTTCCTGTGAGGTTAGGGTAAAAGCTCATACATACTCCAGTTTTGATAACTTATCACCTTCACCTATCACCGTCACCTTCATAATGAGTCGAGGCCATCATACTCGCGGTGATGTCCTTAAGCATTGACCCCGCCTCCCTCTGGTTTAGATGCCAAACCCCCGTGCCTGCAAAACCACCCACCCAACTTCTAGACCAATCAGTGAACGGGGCGATAGCTCCAGAGTGAAAGGTCTGACAGTAAAAACAAAGAGATGTGTCGGTGTCCGCGGTGATTGCTGATCACCGCTGCGAATGACGTAATGTTGTATAGCTTTCTAACCCTTAAAAAACGACACCGCAGTGATAAGCTGCACCTTAAACTGGAGTATGAATGCAGCTTAAGGGTTTGGGTGTCGGACTAATGCCTGTCGGACTGTACTGTACGTTGGACCAAACGCAGGTCTGCTGACGAATAACAGGCCTGATTACCAACAATGACAAGACTGCCTACAGGAGAGAGGTCAACGACCTCACACAGTGGTGCCAGGAGAACAACCACTCTCTCAACATGGACGAGGCCAACATGGACCTGCATGGACCACAGGAAGAGAGGAGGAAGGCTGCAGGACCTCATCGCCATCAACGGCTATTCGGTAGTCAGAGAGTCAGCAGTTCCAAGTTCCTGCCGTTCAGAATCAAAATAAACTTTAATGTCACGCCGCAGGTTTACAGGTGTAAAGAAGTGGTTGAAATTTGTTTTTGTGCAAGCTCTATTTTTTGTTATTTGAAGGACATCGAAAAGAACGATAATTCAAACGCTAAAAGAACGATGAGGCAGGTAGTTCATTGTACTACCTGCCTCAGTTTGTGCTCGCTCATGGCCAGATCACAACCTTCTCCAGGGGAAAGAACCAGCAGTGTGAAAGGTTTTATTGTGGGAGATGATATCTAGAAAAAGTGCCCTTCTAGGCACAGGTCTCCACCAGGAGGATAGGTGTGTGTGTGATGTTTGGCAAAATGTTTAGGAGTAATATAAACATGTTTGTTTGTTTGTTTGTTTCTTGCAACAATTTTCTTCATTTTGTTGAGGAAATGCAGAGCCAGATCACTCATAGCATCTCTGAGGATAGAATTCTCTTCTGGATGAGCAGGACATGTGCAGCATTTTGTACAAAACGGGCTACTCCTGAAAACTTTGGAAGGCAATCTTAGCTAAATCCAACAGGCTCGTCTTGATCTCATGACTACAGAGATCATGTGTACCGATTTGCGTGAGATTTGGATGAAATCTGTGCGACTAACATAAACAATGTGTTTTGCAGAAATCGGCCTCATGTGATGTGGAGGGATGCAGATGTGGAGGGATGCAGGGAAAATGTTTTTCCATGGCCTCTAGGGAGTGCGCATACATACAGGTAAGTTGTATACAGATCGATTGGCCTGTTATAGCGCCACCGTGAGGTTGATTTGGGGGGGGGGGGGTAATTGTGGCACGTCGTCCTCGGCCTAGTGGAAATGTGTGTGTATAATTTCATGGAAATTGGACACTGTGTTTGTGATTTGTGGCATTTTGTTCGAAACGGACCAATCATGTGAGCTTTGGAAGCCAATCTTAGCTAATCAGGATGGAAGATGGGAAATTGTGCAGATCCGTGTTGATCACATGACTATGGAGATAGTGTATACTGAATTGTGTGATGTATGGATAAAATGTGTACGAGTTATCTACAGAAATGTGTTTTGCCTAAATTGGCCTCATGGTGGCGCTATAACAGGCCGTTGAGGAATATTTGGGGCAGAGGTTCGTTGTTGGCATCCAGGGAGTGTGTGTGCACAGTTTGGCATGGATCGGGCCAACGGTGCCGGAGATTAGCTCATAGCGGACGGACGGAAGGACGGACGGACACACGACACACGGAGTGCAAAACATACTCTCTCCCCATGCCTTCGGCCTGGTGGAGACAACAATGACCTGCTCTGTCTCTAAGTCATTCAGTCAAACAAATATTTGTAATAAGTTTGCTATGATTATTAAATGACATTCTGTATTTTGTATTTGCTTACATTCTGCTTATATAATACTACATACTGATCAATGTAGATTGCTCTCAAAGGTGATGGGGACAGTTTGGAGGAGGCCCGGCAATGGTCTGGGGTTATGCAGGGGCTTTCACGTGGGAAGTGGCCAGTTTATATTATTTAAACACAGCACACTCACAGACACTAACATTACACTATATGTACAGTATTATATATTTATTTACACTCACGTGCGCACATCATGTATACAGGCTGTGCAGCTGACCCAATGTGCACCGGAGGTGCGGCAGGCAGAGATGCCAAGCAGGAAGAACACTACCTGTACAACTTTCATACATACAGTACATACAGATATTAGGCTTTAGACTTTTTACTGGAGACACTTTGTAATTGCAGCCACCTGTAAGTGCTCTTTGAGAGCGGTTTTGAACGAGAGTACAAGGGATGACATCCTTGTTGAGTAGGGCATCATTGAGTTGAGTGGGTGAGATAAGTACAGCTGTTTTGTGTGTCCTTGCACCTGATGAAAACAAGCATCATGTTTTGCCGGTGTGATGTAAGCGAGAAGTGGTGAATTGATGAACAGTGTACTGTTATCATAGCCATGAGAACCCCCTGTGGTGCCCAATAGGTTATTTCCTGATGTGCCGTGCCATACTGTCTAATGTTCTGATTGGCAGCAGTGTGACAATAATAGTTATATTGAAGTGACAATACACTACAGTATATTGCAACTTGTGTGATGTTCCCTTTCTCGTAAGAGAAAACTGTGATGTAACCGTTGCCTAACAACATCGATTTGCACTGACAGCAGGGATCTCCATAATCAGTGCACACACACACACACACACACACACACACACACACACACACACACACACACACACACACACACACACACACACACGGGTGTATCTCCATAATGAGTATCTGCCAACAGAAACCCATGTTTAACAACACAAATTTGAGAACACTAGTATACTGTAAATTTCAAAAGAAAAAACGTGCTGTTCAATGTGACAGGTATAGAGCGTCGCAGTCCCTCCCCCTTTCAGAACAACGAGTGGCCCAGGAAATGAAACCCAATGCATTTTTCTTAAAGTATTTATTTAAAGACGGTTACGCCGTGGACAAAGCCAACTCGGATCGTGACAAATCATGACAATGAACACAATGTTTTGGCCCGATCAAATAATTTATAAGAAGAAAAACAAAACAAATAGTGTTGTCTCCTGCCTTTATTTTCTTCTTTCTAATGATTTGATCCGGCCCAAGATATTGTGTTCATTGTCATGATTTGTCACGATCAGAGTTGGCTTTGTCCGCGGTGTAACCGTCTTAAAATAAATACTTTAAGAAATGCCTATGAGGAAAATGAACGGCGATTTATTTTCCGGGTCTCTGGAGGGGGCGGGACTGCAACGCTCTATAGGCTACACAGATGACAGAGGGACGTGCATAATTGATTCAAAGCCTACGTATATCATAATTTCTTTGTCCAACTATAGCAGGCTGAATGACTAAGCATAAGCAAGCTTGTCCTTTGAATCGGAGAAGGCTTCAAATCTCACAGGAGATTAAATCATTTTGCCACATGCCAGAGGAATTAATTCACTAAAATGCTTTATCAGCTTCACCCAGCCAATATAGGTCCTTGTGGACTTGGGCAGGGGGCGTGGCCGACCCTCTGTGCTTTGTGCCCCAAGGGACAGATCGGCCAGGGCGGCTCACTAATTGAAACGTGTCGGCGACTCATCGACGTCAGGGCTCCAGTTTCAAGGCTATTTCCAACCGCATTGCTGATTGCCGGTTTCACATCACACAGCAAAACAAAATCAATAGCTGCTAGACCTGGGGTTTATTCTTTGCAAGCAGGCATTAATGCTTTACAAAGGGGATTTGATATTCATCATTTGTCATTTATCTTATTCAGACATAAATAGAATATAAAAATCGCCCAGAGTTGTTGCCTGCCTACAAAGACGGTGTATGGAAAACAAAATCACTGACTTTCAGAGTTCATTAGTCTGCTTTCCACTTAATCCAACAAATAAGACTGGCAATGGCTTTTGACTATAGCTACTTATTTATTCTCGTCACTTTACCCCAAAACACATTTTCTTGTGATTATTTCAAAATCTTGTCAATTTAAGAAATCCTCTGGACCGAACAATCCTCAGTGGGGTCTTGTAATGGTAAAGCAGCAGCAGCATGTAATTTTTTTTTTTAAATATAATTTACATACTCAATTCAATGGGTTAAATCTGGCACCATAGGGCATTGACCAAATCATCGCAACTAGAAAATCAGCTTAATAGTGCATACATCTGCCAAGGTGTTAGTTTGTCTATAACATGTTGCAAAGCTTCTTTTGACCTATAAAGTTTCATGATGCATCAACCTACACATGAAGCACCGACACAGTCAGTGGCCTCTGGAGGTTTACAACCAAATGGTGTGTGACCAGTTCTTCCAGACCCACTGGGTCCATATTAAACTTTTTTCTGTTGGATTGTGGTGTTACAGTACACACATACACACCGACTGCCACGCGCCCTTTTGGTCCTTGAGCGTAAAAACGTAATCAGTTCTTCATTGGTCCAGGACTAGTCTTGCGTAGCTGCAGACAACTATTCCACAATCACTGAATGCTATAGTCTGGAACTACACTATACACCAACAAATCTGAGTAATCCGTTTGTCATTTCCGTTCACAAAAATATATTTTAAAATATCTTTAGAGCTTATTTTTTATTTCCATTTCTGCTTATATTCATTCATCCATTTCTATTTATCTTAAGATAAATTTGCGCGACTGTAAAGACGAAACAGAGGGGGGGGGGAGGAGACTTCACTTCCGCTCTATATTTGACTCATGATCAGAGTTTCCGTGTCATAGACTGTATGACAGAAGCATTTGAAAATTGCGATAGGAAACAGTCTGGCAACGCGAGACTAGTCTAGGCCAGAATCAATATTTTCCAACCAGTTTAAACATTTCCACTGAGTTTTCTGCAAATTCATTCATAATTGCTTGAGATAGCCTGCTAACATAACAATCAAACAGTCAAATGGACCGAAACAGACAATTTAAAAGATTACCTCTTTGGCAAAAGTAATTATGTGGTTGACACACTAATCATGATCCCTTATGGGTCCATTTGTACACCGTCAGAGTTAAATGAACACTCAGGGTTTTAATGTGTAGGCCTATGATCAAGAGGTAATTCTTTTGAGAGACTCACTGGTGTTTCAATGCATTTCACCCAGAGGTCTAATTTCATACTATACTGTGGTCATTCATGGCACTGTCCGTATGAAAGAAGCTTTATTTTTATTCTATTGTTTGAAATCAGTAAGTGGGATCTCTTGAAGGCTAATGCTGTACTATCTGGGCTTGGCTCTTGGCGCTGCTACCCTTCAAACACACAGTGAGCCCTTTGAAAAATGGATTGCGGAAGAGATAAGAAATAATTTATGTTCCTATCACTGCCTCGCACAAATATGGTGGGGAATATTGTGCCAATAACTCCCACAAACTCAGAGAGGCACGCTATCTTTTACTGCACAAATTATTAACGGCACAAGGGGGAACGCCATGCATCTTATGCCAGATAGACCTGGCTATAGTAATAGTTGCTTGTTGAAGCTTTGGGTTGGCCACCAGGCTGCATTATCACAGATTAGAACAAAAAGCTAAATGTGTAAAAAAAATAATAATAATAATAATAATAATAATTCAACGTATGACTCCAGCTAATAATGATGACAATGGAAATTGCGCAAGAAATAGAGTGCTCAAGGAATGACGTATTTCTGTAGTCGAAAGCAGGAAGCTCTAGTCTAACACCTTCCTGGTGGGTCCTCTCGAGTCAATAGGATTGTGACAATGTCTGCAGTTTCATTTAGCCACGTAGCAGATGCTAAGTAAAGTAAAAGCTTTCCAAATTCACAAGTGGCGACAAATTTCAGTGTGAACTGACAATAAAGTATCATATCATTCATATCATATCATATCATATCATATCATATCATATCATATCATATCATATCATATCATATCATATCATATCATATCATATCATATCATATCATATCATATCATATCATATCATATCTCATGTCATATCATATCATTTATATTTTTTTCAGACCTCCAGTTCTAGGCAACACAGAATTATTTTATTACTTCCACATAACAACTCGAAGGTATATTAATGACAGTAAAATGTTGAAAGTGGTATTCCCCTTTAAATAGGTGGTAGAATGAGCATTATGTATTGATATAGATATATATGATAAGAATATACTTAGGAGTATCCAGGTCCAGGAGAGTAGTCAGAGTCCAAGCATGTGGTCAGTAGCCAAACAAACAGATGAGAGGTGACGGCAGGCAAGGAGTGACACTGCAGAGAACCGCCCAGGTCTGAAAGTGACAAAAAACAACAACATTACTAGTGAGGACCAGTTATATGAAGATCGGTTGAAAATGGGTAAGGTGGTCCTTTAAGCATGAATTAACAGTTCAGACATTAACCCAAAACAGAAAAATAAACCATAGACTTTGAGAGAGAGACAGAGTAAAGTGTAAAATTCTAACTTGTTTTGAGTCGTTTATGGCTTTTGGGACTACAAACTTTACTTTATTGAGGCTAGCTTGTCTGTGTGCGCTGTGTGCTCGCGCAAGCACACTAGATATTTCTTAAAGGGAGTGTATCTTTCTTGCCAGCTGCTTGAAAAGTAACTGGACAACATTTACACATACCTCTAGTAGAGACCGTATAGTGGACACTTTCATGATTGGCTACCTCCAGGCTGCCTCTAAGCCAATCTGGGAGACTTACCCATAAAACCCATAGTCTGAACGGTATAAAAACCATACTCTGAACGCCGCAACGTGCAGCCGTATATTGGCTGCATACACTGAACACCGCAATGTGAAGCTGTGAGCTGAGGCAGAGGCTGCGGCACACAAAATTATTTCAGATTATAGACATTTTAAATAATTAGGTAAAATAACTGTCCCGACCTGAAATTTTATTTCCAGTTAAAAAAAACGAGCTGGAGACATGGGGAAACCCCTGTTACTGAACTACAGCTCTATGGAGCAATATATTGTTGCTATCAGAATATAGAGCTTTAACTTTTTAACAACAAACATCACTTATAATCTATATCCTCATTCAATTTAAAGTTGCGCGCCTGTACAAGGATAATACAAACTCACAACGATATTATACTGTGTGTGTGTGTGTGTGTGTTTGTGTGTGTGTGTGTGTGTGTGTGTGTGTGTGTGTGTGTGTGTGTGTGTGTGTGTGTGTGTGTGTGTGTGTGTGTGTGTGTGTGTGTGTGTGTGTGTGTGTGTGTGTGTGTGTGTGTGTGTGTGTGTGTGTGTGTGTGTGTGTGTGTGTGTGTGTGTGGCCGTGCATTTGTGCGTGCATGCTGCTTGTTTATGTGCGTGAGTAGTCAGTGAGCGCTGCATGCATTGTGTTTATCTGAACGCAGTGGTGGTGGTGACGGTGGTGGTGGTGTTGGTGGGGGGCGGGGGGTGTTGAGGGAGCATGCGGGCTGGCTGGGATACGAGGGGTCGGGTGTCCGCTCGCCTCTGTCGGTGAGCGTTGACAGCTACAGACTCATGGTCTAAAATGAGAATCCTCATGGGCCGCCTGCCTGCCCATCCAGCAAGGAAATAAATCCCATGTGGAAGAGCCGCTGTGTGGGATCACAGACAGCCGCCTGACCCCTCAGATCCGCCAAGGGAGGCCAAGGGCGCCGGCACGACAGCGCAAGCCCCCCCTCAGCCCCTCTGGGGTCTAATGTTACCCCGCCTGCATGCACGCACGCCAACTCTGAAATACTGAGGCTATACCAGGGACATGTCTTTCTCCGGTTTTGTTTTAAAAAACCCATATTGTGAAAATATTGTACGATCATTTCACGGAGGTTTCAGTTTTAGGCATAGATTATGCCCCCAAATTACATCAACCGTACTAAATCACCCACTCTTAGTGGCCAGGCCGCCCGTACAGTGTTTTCCTTTTTTATGTTCCTGTTCCTCAACCCAGAAGTTACGTGGTGGTAGCTAACTGACCGTACTGAGAGACTAGAGCGGTCTTATCGTGCTGGTGTTTACAGACCACACACAGTGCCCCCAAACACGGTCTGTGCTTTGGGACGGATCCAGAGCATGAAACGATTTGAAACATGATGTGGTGTTTTGGACAGATGGAGCGTGTTGAAATCTTAAATTGACTGCTTAAAAGAAACATGGTGAGAATACTGTGATCTTCAATATTCATATCATTTTTAATATTTAATCTTT
The DNA here is from genome assembly GCF_963924005.1 of Protomyctophum bolini. Classification (NCBI taxonomy): domain Eukaryota; kingdom Metazoa; phylum Chordata; class Actinopteri; order Myctophiformes; family Myctophidae; genus Protomyctophum; species Protomyctophum bolini. The sequence goes on from NC_137866.1 coordinate 11,997,706, forward strand.
CGTTAAACCATGAGAACTAGCCTATGTTTGTAGGCCTACATCCCAGACTTGGCGAAAGTCCTTTGGAGACATTCTGCCTTAAAAGAAAGTGTGATAATAATAAATCCTATATCTGTTTGAGACTGGAACTTGAACCCAAGAGCACATAGATCACTTAAGTCAAGTATTTACAGTGTATAATAATTAGTTAGCAAAGTGCATTCCAACTAAGGCATACTCTAGAGGGTCTATTTTTCAGCATACTGTATATAGCCCTATGGCTGTCAAACAGCATATATAGTGATACAAAAGAGAGAGCTATTGCTGCTATAGCCTCTGCTTAATTCAACCATATGCACAGATGTTGCGTGTGGCCATGACATCACTCACACACACACACACACACACACACACACACACACACACACACACACACACACACACACACACACACACACACTCACACACACACAATCAGTCATTCAGTCATTGTCCCCAATCAGACTGACACACCCAGGCTGGCATACCTGCAGCAGATTCCCCTAATTGTCCTCTGCTGCAGCCCTCTGCTATAAAAGCCAGCCAGCTCAGTGTCATGGCAGACACAGACCCATGCAGCAACAACTCATACCCAATACCATGTCAATACTTGTTTTCAGTTAAACTTAACTTAATTTAGTTTAGTTTGGCCTGGAGATGGCCGGCAGTCATATAGTTTTCGTATTATTTAGTTGGTTGTAAGGTAGGGGAGGGGGGAAACAGCTTCGACGTCCCTACAGGAGGTGGCCTGCCCCCCCCCCCCCCCCCCCCTCATTCTCCTGTTTTGGCCGGCATCTCCAGGTCTCCTTTTGTTCTCCTGAGTTGGTAAAGTACCTGACATTAAACTGTACTTTATTTGATATTTTGTTTGTTGTTTTAAACTTGTGATTTTGTGATGTACTTCCTTTATGTTGAGGTCTCCAATTCGAGCCACTTGCTGTTCTTATATACTTTGTTTGGAGACCGCAACAACAGATGGTTCCCCAGTAGCAAGTAGGCCGACTATTATCGTGACATTTGATTTTACACAAAATAATTACTGGACAGACATGTGTTTTGTGAAGGAATCATCATCATCAAATATAAACAAGAATGACTCAGTCATAACTGCCAGGTGCAGAAAGCTCTCGTTTATGAACATCTAGTACACAGTATAATCAGTTTGTGTGCCACAGCCTCTGCCTCAGCTCACGGCTTCATGTTAGTTGCGGCGTTCAGAGTATGGGTTTTATTTTATGCCATTTAGACTATGGGTTTTATGGGTAAGTCTCCCATTGGCTTTGAGGCAGCCTAGAGACGAGGTAGCCCAATCATGAAAAAGTTTCAGAGAGTTACGACAACTCTGTTCACTTCATGGGGCCAGTCCAATGGCGGCAGCTCTTTATACATACAGTAGACTAACTATTGGCGAATAGTGTCAAAGGCCTGAACCAAAGTTTTGATTGAAGTATTTATACAGTTTGCAGAATTACAGTACATTTCAAGGACAACTCAATACAAAAACTGTTAACTGTGGATGACATCATAAAGCATTATACACTTGTTTATAATAGGGTTCACCATTTTCATTTTACGGAATGCGTTGGAGTCTATATAGGCTTTACAGTGACAAACCACGTGACCGGGCTGTTTTCTGCCCCCTCAATGTCTTAACTCTGTCTTACAGTACGTTTTAACAGCGGGAGACCTTAGAGACCAACGGCGAGCATCGCTTGAATTTCATTGGCTATCACCCAATCGCCCACTATCGCCAGCCAGGTGCCGCCGCCCAAATGATGAATTATTTTTTCGTCTGGCTGTCGACGGAGCATTAGTCCGACATGTCGGACATGCGCTGCTTGCAGTTATGGTTAGGTTAGGGTTTGAGGTAGGTTGTCGTTTGTCGGACCAATGACTAGTCCGAACTTAAATAGCAATTTGCTACCTGGCAAAAAACAAATTACATTCCACATTGACCTTCAATGACTATAGCCTCTACACTAACCATGCACTCATCATGGCTGCAACACTTGATTTCGACACATCCTTGTACTTTGATGAATTGAAAAGGTGTGCCCTATTGTAAACAAGTGTAATGCTTTATGTTGTCGTCCACTAACAGTTACATTTTTGTATTGAGTTGTACTTGAAATATATAGCCTACTGTAATTCTGCAAACTGTTAATCAATTAATCAATCAATCAATCAATCAGTTTCAAGACATGCATTCTCAAGTCAAAAGTATTTTTTGAAGCCAAAGAGGGTCTCCCACAATGAGATGATTTCAAAATGCTTGTCAAGTAATTTAGTAAAGGTTCCACCGGCAATTAACAGTTATTTATTAACTGCCTTATAATGGCTTATGAATGGTGAATGAATTTGTTCTACAAACATTCAGAGTTGTCAGAATTTCATTTCATCTTTCTTTTGCGCTTCTTTAAATTTATTTTCCTTTCTTGTCTTTTTTAAAAGCGTCTTTCTCATTTTATCGCGGGAAATTGCACGTCTAGAGTGGTTGGTGACGTGGTCCGAAGAAATTCTTCGCTTTAAATAGTTAATTGCCCTCGCCGTGTTTACGACGGTGTCTTATCGATGGGGAGAGACAGGCGGAGAGACGCTACTTTTTCCAATAGGGGAAGGCAGGCCTATATATTTTGCAGCTCATGTCTGAAAGGCTGGCTCCAAGCGCTAGGGGTGGGCTCTCGCTCTCTGATGGTTTTCCAGTGAGTATTTGTCAGGTCAGACTGTGTACCGCCCGGCGGTCTCCGCTCCTCTCCCCGGGTTATTTATTACCTCTCTCCCCCGCCGGCAGCGCTGCGGCTCCGGGGCCGCTGCCAACAACGGCGCAGAGTCGGGGGTGACGTTAGGGGGACTCTCAACAAACGACAAGCGGTCGTTGAGGGGAGGAAACGGTCCTAAATATGGACAGAATTTTCAGCACTTTAGTGTCAAGTCACTGTCCTCATGTTTTCTTGCAATAAACCCACAGGGCGGAATAATATAGGCTACTATATTGTAAGTATAGGCTGTATGACTATTGTAGGACTATTTTTTTAATTATTTTTTATGCTTGTTCATAATATATTTTGATCTATCTATCTGTCTATATTGTATTAACTATATGACTATTTGTATTTATTTGTATTTCCTGTTATTTTTGTGTTGTGTCGTTTAATTGTGATATGGATCTCCCTGGGTATGAAATATTGATTGATTAAATATAGCTTGAAGCTGATCTTGGACAAAATGGATTAATCAAAGTCTATTTAAAAAGTGAGTACTGAGTATAGGCCTACTGTCATTCTGACAAAAAAATACATAAATAATGTATACCTTGGGCTATACAACTTGTGCAGATAAAGCTTTGGGCCACATAAAAAAAGAAACCATATTAAGAATAGATTAGCTATGATGTTTTCTGATAAAAGCAGATTTCTATTGCGCCTTTACAGATCATGTATAGCTAATACCAGTCTAACAATATAGCACATATCCTACCAAGGAAATCCATCATTTCATTGTTTCGCCCCCACACGAAAGAGATGGAATGGCTGGTGGAACGATAACATCACAGTTTACGAGAACCATTTTTAGATGCGAAAGTTGAAGTGATCATGCTGTATTTGGGGAACCCCTCTGTGAAGGGGCTGTATGTTATATGGAACATATAGATGAGTCACGAGTCTCGCGACCAGGCGAGGCGAAGGGGCTGTGAGAGGGCTGGGGTGTCCCCTTTATGACAGCTTTCACCAGGTCTCTCCCAAAGGTGAACCCTGACACCATGAGCCCACACCAGTCTTGTGGTACAGACGGGGGAGATTTGATAACAAGATCAAAGAGTCTGAAATATTTCCTTCAATTTCCTAGAAATGGGTTTTTGAAAATTGAGCATAAATGTCAACAGTAAAATTGTGTTCAAAACGTGAGGGCTGAGTGAAGGGCACCTTTTCCACCGGCCTTGAACCATTTCAGTTATTTTTCAGAGTGTTTCCACTGAAAATGAATTGGTTTAGCAACCTAAAAGTTGGTTCGGAACTGGAACCAAAAATGTCTGCCGGTTCTGTGAAAGCAGCACCAAGGTTCCAAAAATCTAGAATGGAACCAGTTAAAAGTTATTTAGGTGGAAAAGGGCCCTCTTTTGGTTCAATCTGGTGATGGTGATGGGGAGCTTTTGTTTTGAACTAGTGACGGTAGGAAGCCATATCATTCGTGGGTCTGCATAATTTCATTCTACAGCAAATCTCTCCGCCTAAAATAGCAGATTGTATCTGCTATATTTATCCTAAAATAGCAGATTGTATCTGCTATATTTATCCTAAAATAGCAGATTGTATATATAATCTGCTATATTTGCAGATTTGCTGAATGTTCATCTCAGAATAGGGACGCTATAGGGTTCATGTGGTTAAACTCCTTTGAGCCATTCATGGTCCTCCTGCTGTTTAATGTCACCACTTTCTTCTCACACCCTGCAGCTTTTAGACCTACAGTAAAGTCAGAAAATGTCAGCCTGTTCACCTAACCTATGTGTCTTGGGTATAAGATATCCAATATAGTGCAGTGGTTCTCAAACCTTTTGGCTTCAGTTCATTCCCCCTTTCCCAGAGTTCTGGATCCAAGTACCTCGGGCCCCTTTAACCGACTGCAATATGTTGCTTAGAAAACTACAAGCTAAAATGGAGTGAGAGTTGCCTCCTGAGCAGATTTATTTTAAACTGTCACCATAACATATCAGCAAATCCAGTTAAGATGTGAATTTGTTCAAATAACGTGCAAACAATTGCTTTCTATTTGATAACAATTAAGTGTTAAAACTTGATAGTTTTACAGATCAGCAGGTTCACACAAAGTTTGTCAATATATCACAGAAAAATAAAGTCTTCAAGTTTCCACTTTCTCTCATGTAGCCCCACCATTTGAGAAATGCAATAGCGTGTGAAGGTTTATTTCCCCTTCCTCTTGTAAATCCTAATTCAAACAACTGTGTAGTTCAACAAAAACAACTGAATATTCATTTTCGTCAAGCCAAGCCCTAAATGTCTTACAGGGATATTGTACCAATATCCAAATGTTCCATTGGTAATTTGAAACATCCACTATACAGTTGCACTTGTTATCAGTCCCTCTGTGTAACGGCCTCAATGAGATGCCCTTAAAAACATTAAATGTAAATGTGTGTTTGCCTTCACGGTCGTGGCTGTCAGGCATATACTTCTGGTCAGGGACCTGCGGTCTATGGCCTTCTGTAGCGATCTCTCCCTCTGCGGTGTGACGTGCCTCCTTCCTGTGCGTGTGCGTGTGTGTGTGCGTGTGTGTGTGTGTGTCAGAGGCCGTTTGGTCTGATTTATAGCCTCTGACACAGAGCGTTCTGGACCCCACCTCAGCTCCTGGAATGGCTATTCCATGTGTCGGCTGGTCGGCGGTGGATCCACCTGGGTGGTTCTCTCCTGATGGAGGTCAGATGTGGTTCTGCTCACAAGCTCCACACAAGTTCCGGTGGAAAGTGTTCTCCTCGCGGCATGACAGTAGGGGGTGGAGGTGGAGGTGGGGGTTTGGGCCCCAAAGGGCTACAGCATGGGTTTTAAACAGCAACGTATACGCCCCTCACTGCTTGCTGCATGCAGTGACAGTGAGCGAAGTTGTTGATGAATCTCAAAATGTCCCTTCAGTATACTAAATATCTAAAAGTGAGGCTTATGAGATGTGCATGGTGGAAACCATAGCAATTAGATGTGCTAAAACATTCTGTTGGTTACAAAAATGTGCCATTGTGTTGTAACCTAGAGGGTACCACCGTACCGGTATATGCACATTGCTTACAGTGAGTGGCAAATCAAATGACAAAGTGAGTTTAACGTAGTATTTCTTTGCCACTCAGTAGTGAGTACGTTCGCACAAAACTTCCGGGTATGATGATGATGTCACGTGCATAGCCTTACCCGCTATTTACATTTAGGCTTTCACATGTAGGTGATAATTAAGGTCTGTCAGACAAGGCCTGATGATGTCAGCCTGCATGGGCAGTATAGGCCTAACGAATAGACACATGGACGACATAAAATAACTGCATCTGCATGCATTGCCTCAAAAACCTGAACACAAAAGCACGTAAAGCCAAAACAATTACGTCAGACCCAGTCCAACAACTTTAGGCTACACACCACCACTGCACCACATTCTGCTCCTGTCTGACCGCACACAGTAAAATCCTTATAAGGGTCTATTTTTACACTCTCAGATTTAAATTAGCACTGAGGATTTTACAGAAGTCAGGACAAGAATTCCCACTTGGCATCATATATACACCTCAATAATTATTGACTTTAGTTTTGACTCACCTCCACTATGGTCTATAGTACTGTATGTACTATATACTTGTTTTGTTTCTTGACTTGCGTTTTCTATGCTGTGCTGCCTGCAACATTTGCTCAATGAGGCCAATAAATATCTATCTTTTATTTTTCTGTGGTTATTATTGGTGTTTTAGGACAAAAAAACATTAAAACAGTAATCTGAAACAAATCATAATAACTTGAATTAGTATAGTTATGGTGAAACTATATAGCTGTATAAGAAACATTTATTCAGTCTGTCTGCAATTATACTCTGGCTGGTCTAAATTGGACTTCTTCGTATATTCAGTGTTATTAATAACAGCTCCTTCCGTTTTTGTGCTCCAAAACGACGTCCCTCGCGGGCCCCCCTTGTCGTTTTGGCGCTTGCCAAGCCTCCGCTGTTTAAATGGGCCAAGTTGAGAAGCGGCGGAGAGTGCAAATCTTGTTTGGTCTGGGTCTATGAACTTCAGCGTGACTTTAACGACATACACAGGGTTAAAAACCACTGCTTTGAAAGTTTTGCGAACATTCTTGATTTTGCGCAAATATAATAAGCTTTTGAATTTGAATACATGCAACTAATATAGGATTTCAGGCTATATAGGTCTATATGAGAAATCAATCAGCTTTAATAGCTGCATGTTAATTCTATATCCTATACTTTTTTTGTCCTATAAGCAGATATTACATGTTTATTCTAAATCTAAAATCCCCATAATTGCGACTATTTTTTATTTTATTTTTTTGATTGGAAGGTGAATAATTTTGTTCATTTAAAAGACTGGGCTATATATTGATACATTATACACAGCTGTTCCTATTATAAACGAAGTCTCTCTTGGTGCACTCGAGTGTAAACTACGACGGGTCAATGAATGATCCCTATGGTATAGGTATAGGTGGGTAACATAATGGCCGGGGCTAAGGGCTGCCCAGCATGTCAGGTATTAACAACAGAGCGAGTCTGATTCAATGTGGGAGGCAGGAGCGCGGCGTCAGGAGCCGTCATGCGAGCGGAGCTGTAGCGAGCCAGGCGGAGAGCTGGAAACCACTGAATGGCAATCTGTCACACGGCGACACGGGAGTCGTGCGTAAAACAAAGTGGCGCGTCTTCAAGTCTGGCTCGGGCTCTGACCAACTCATAGAAGGCGACGACGCTCAACTTGGGTCGGACCAGCCGCGGCTGATCACTTGTTACCGGCGCTGCTTGGCTACCACTAACATGCCTGCCATCAAAAAGGAGAGACTGGATGGGGACGAGATGGCATTGGCTGCGTTCAACCAGCCCGAATACCTGGCCCCTTTAAATGCCACCACTATCCCTGTAGTGACCCCTCATCCGCCACCCTACGACCACATTTTCGCCCATCACCGCGCGTACTTGGGGCTCCACGACTCGGCGCTGCATCACCAGCACCTCCATCATCACACGGACGACTTAATGCTGGAGAGGTTCTCCTCCATCCCCGACTTTCAGCCGTTCTTTGACAACGGGGAGCCCTGCATCGAGGTGGAATGCGGGGAAAACAAGGCTTTGCTTTATATCAATAAACTCTGTCAGGGTAGTAAGGGACCTTCAATTAAATACCGGGGCGAATGGCTCACTCCGAACGAGTTCCAGTTCGTCAGTGGAAGGGAGACTGCCAAAGATTGGAAACGGAGTATAAGACACAAAGGTAAGTGCAGCATCCACCCATTGCCCGCGTGGTGATATTTAGACATTATTAGTGACAGGACAGCTTCCTCTGTGTAGCGGATACTTTTAAACATCGTTTTATTTAAGATCGGAACTTGGTTCTCCATGGTTTGGTGCTGCGTTTCGCAGTGAAAGGGTTACACCAAATACGGTGCGCAAGGAGACAGCTGAGGAAAGGCGCATATATCCTCACACTGTTCTCGGAGGATTTGACACACAGTTTTGGGCAGCGACCGTAAAACCAAACCGGGGGCGTCTGGAGTAATAGCTACGTTGGGATTGAGGTGAACGCACGAATACTTTAGATTATACAATGTTAAGGCGGTTGTAATGCTTTCTTCTGTTCTACTATGGGGCGAAACGTTCCGTTTGAGTGCAGCTACACTTGTGCTGTGCATCAGTGCACGGCACGCATGGGTGTTGACACTTTCACGGATCGCATGTTCAGCGTGTGAGATATTTTAGAAAATTATTGTTTTGATAGACCGTTTTACGTCAGAGACTGTTTAATGTTAGGTTATGGTCGTTTTTGCAACTTATCCAAATTACTATAGTGCATACCGCAAGTTTACAAGAGTTGACATTGTTTATAAATTCAATTATAGCGTATACTGATTCAGTTATTGTCGAAGTAGCATATAGGCTATACAAGATACGATAGGCTAGCATATAGCTCTAGCTCTATGCAGATATCAGTAGCCTATAATATTTTTTTTAACATAGAAAACGCGTGGTAGACGCACTTGTTTTCACCCCTCCCAGCCAACCCCCCACAATAGATTATTACTCACGCAGAACTGACACGCGTTAGTCCAAGATTTAGTTGAAAGAGAGTGATGGGGTGGGGGTGGCTGTGTATTTGCCCTAGGTCAAACTTGATAGTTTCATAGCCTATACCTGAAGCTGCATCCGATTCCTCCTTATACAGATGACACTTTATCTGCCTCCTCTGTTGTTCATAATATATGAACTGGACTATAGAATTGAACTGTATAGCCTACGTTTTCTTGATAAGATATGTTTTCACTTTGTTTGAAGGTAATAATTAATAACAAGCCATGTCTTTTATGTCCATGTTGATCTGACATGATTTTGACGATTAGCGTTGCTTTGGAGTTTGGACTGTGGCTGTCAAATTACTGATTTAATTATCCTTATATGTTAAAATGTGAGCTGATGAATTGGTCAGTTATGCTAGTCCTGATTCACATTTTCAATCTGAGATATTAGCCTACGTGTATGTTTTTTGCAAGTTATGTAACAGAGGTGAAGAGTTCACATGCCTGGAGAATTTGGTTTGGACACACACACACACACACACACACACACACACACACACACACACACACACACACACACTGTGTGTGTTGTCGGTATATATTTATAAAAACACAGCATCATCTCTGTTTTTTCCAGGGAAAAGTCTGAAGACTCTCATGTCCAAGGGAATCTTACAGGTGCATCCTCCGATCTGTGATTGCCCTGGGTGTCGAATTTCATCTCCAGTGGTAAGATGATCATTTCCTTATCCATTACATGACACGGCCTGATGTCATTTGTACATACTGCATGATAACTACAGCCTATGAAGACAACTTCCCTATACCACAGAATTTATGTTTTGGGGCCGCTGTCTTTCATTTTGACCTTGATGTCCTACAGACCTAGCCCTATTTTTAGTCTAGACTCTCTCAGAGTAAACTTAACATTGAGGTTTTGACTGTACAGGCCTTTTAATAGAATCAGAGCATCAGCCAAGCGTTCTATTGAAGGTTAATGGCAAGTCTATGTGACTTCCCATTGGTGTCGTTAGCCAGGCTGTTTTGACTTTAGTGTCTGGGTTCCTCACCTGGCTGTTGACCCAACCTTTGTTTGCAATTCCCTGCCCCCTGGGATATGTTGAGGGCATCATGCCAAACTTAACAGGCATTGCAGGTGTGTGACCGTGTGTCACTACCACAGCCGTATATAACATTCTGTGTGTGTGTGTGTGTGTGTGTGTGTGTGTGTGTGTGTCAGCTTTGTGCGAGCATATACAGCAGGCTCACGTCGCCAAATCTGTTCGCACAGGTGTGACGGGGTGCGAGTGTGTTTGTGTGCGCTCGCGCGAATGTGTATGCGTGTGTTTTTATCGCCACGGAGTGCATCTGTCGTCGCTCCCAAGCGCTAATCTTGAGGGAAGGGTGTAAGAGGCTTAGCGAGCTACTGAGCGTGGCTACTGCTGATTATTGTGTGTGAGGTACGCCAGGCGAAGGCGGTTTAGATAAGCCGGAGGTGTTTGAGTGATACAGGTAAACTATGTTTGCTGCATCCAAGAATGAAGACCTTTAAGGTTTCACACATGGGCTTCAGCCAAGGCAAATTACACACGACCGATGACATGAGCCGTAGAAAGCAGAGGAAAGCAGAGTACAAAGGTTCTATTTTTCTGTAAAGATGTGGGAAATGAAAGGATGTTAGACATTCTGCCTCGGATATTTGTATTTATATATTTGTATTTATTTTGACTAGCTTGATGATGTATTTATGTCTGGTTATTAGCACCAGCTTATGACTGAGGAGAAACTACATTGCTGTGTGCAAGGACATGAGGGGGTTTAGTTTGAGCCTTTGCTCTCTTTCAATTTCTCTCTCTCTCTCTCTCTCTCTCTCTCTCTCTCTCTCTCTCTCTCTCTCTCTCTCTCTCTCTTTGTGAAGCCTGAAGCCTAAGCCACCCTGTGAATACCACCCTGACGCTTACACACACACACACACACACACACACACACACACACACACACACACACACACACATATACACACGCACGCAAGTATGTTGGCAGTTCCACATGAGGCGTTGAGGGTAAGGAGGAGGAGGTAGTCAGTGGGGCTTGTCTGGCCTATACTGGCGTCTCCCTCTACACCCCCACCCCCCACCACCACCACCATGCACGCACACACGCCACACACACACACACACACACACACACACACACACACACACACACACACACACTATCCCCCCCCTCCCCCCTCCCCTCAGGGCATGGCACCATCTATAGTATACTTCTCTACACTCTAAAAGTGTGGATGTGCATTTAACGCTAAGTTACGAGTGTACATTTTCCTTTACGTTCTCAGGATTTAATTTACATTCTGGATTTTAGCACTCCCTTTGCTGTTGATGTCCCAGTCTGTTTCTTTACATCAAATGTGTGCTTTCTCTGTGCACACATACAGATTAGGCCTGACCTAATACTAATGACATTTATTTAGCTGCTATAGTAGGCCATGGAACTCAATTTCTGAATACTTTTCAAATTGACCTCATGGTGGTGCTATAACAGCCATACCTTACGTTTTGATCATGAGGTTCATGAGTCAGTTATTTGTCACATCATGACATCACAGTCTTACAGGTGTAAAGTAGTGGGTGACATTTGTGCTCCTTGGTATTCCGTGAGAAGAGAGTGGATATAGAGGAAGACTGAGAGCAATGGGAAGATATAGAAAACAGGTTAAATAGGAAAAATAAAGATATATATACATGTCGCTATGTCGATAGCATATACTGTATATATGGCTGAAGATATATTCAAACATTTGCATCGTAAGCAGGTGAAGTAAATTAGCAGTAGGTACAATGTTTCTTAAGGTGTTATACCAAGACCAGTTTGTGCACAGCATGGAAGGTAATCCCCAATTATTAACTTTTTCTTTGACCAATCTTCATCAAATTAGCACAGACTAGTGCAATTCAGACGAAGTTTAGTGAGATTATGGATGTTTGAATTTAGTGAAACTAGAGCGGTGCCCATTGGGCACTGGCCTACAAGTTGGAAATGCATGCCCCACCCAGATAATGTGTCCCTTTTATGCCCATATGGAGTTCTTTGTCAGGCATGCCCAAATATGGAGTCTATGCAGATGTCAGAAGTTCAGCATTGTGATGTCAGAACAGGCCAGCTCCATATATGGAGATATAGGATGATCAGCTCTTTTGTGCTGGTTCTGGACAACCGGCTATCCGACGGACTCGACACCGGGCACTTCACTCCCTGTGAGGGTGTGGAACGCTTGTGTCGAATTTGAAGTCGATGGGGGTGAATGTGTTCTCGAGTTACGTGGATTACAGACGTACGTGTACATACGTA
>NC_137866.1:12024866-12047366 GCF_963924005.1 Protomyctophum bolini
GCCTCCCTCCTTCTCTCTTTCTCTCTCATGTTTGGCCCACCACAGTCTCTTTCATTTCTATATTTGATCTCTGTCCTCTTTTTGTGCTGATTATTTTCCTTCCTTCCACATCCCCTCTCTCTCCATTAGGCCTTTTATCCCCCCCCCACACACACACACACACACACACACACACACACACACACACACACACACAAACACACACACACACACACACACACACACACACACACACACACACACACACACACACACACACACACACACACCCCCCACTCTCCTTCCATTCCTCCCTTCACTTTTCTCACCCTCTCGTTCAAGTTCTACTTTCCTTAACTCTTCCATGTATTTGAAATTTCTCCTTTCTTTCCACTCCCCTTACTTTCACTCTCTCGTGCTCCTATCTCCTCTCAACCACCCCACCCCACCCCACCCCCTCCTTCCTCTGCATCATTCCATCCAGTTGTGTCTTTGATAGGGCCATGTTAATCTGCAGTGACCTCTTCAGGTCACATTAAAGGTCGCCCAGCTTCACTTCCTAAAGCCCCTAGGGCCACACTCCTCCTCTCCTCATCCCTTGTACCCCCTTGTGCTGCTGGGATCCGGCTATAAAGCACGACCCCAGATCATCTCCCTGTCAGGGTGATTTTGAGTTTCATCTAATCTGGCCATTATTACACAATAGAAAAGTTTACTTGGAGATTTGATACCGCGATTCACCGTTGGCAGTGTTGTGCACGGTACATTCCTCTGTGCTAAGTTTAAGGGTGTAAAAATGGACTGAAATGAACATGTCCATTTGGGTGTACCTTTACGTACGTTAGCAAACCTGTTGGCACATATTCAATACTGTATATAATGCGCATAGGCTTAGAGTACATGAATTAATTGATCTTCATATCAATTAATTCATTAATTGATGAAATACTTCAAACTGACACAGATGACATTAATCTTCACTGCCCACCCAGTGTGAGTGATGTTTAATATGGTGGACATCGCAAACTCAGTGGGCCGTAAATTTCCATTCCCAAACTGTACACAGTTCTCTCGATCACCATCTAGGCTATGTTAAGCAATGGGTGCAAGTTACAATATCACCGTCTTGCACAGCAAAATACTCACTGTTAATTCATCCATCAACTCGGGAGAGTTTACAAATGCTACAAAATGGTAATTGTACACTCTGTGGATTAGATTCACACAGAGGATTCTTTTTCTTACTGCGTGCTGCTGTTGACAGCTGAGAACTGTTGTTCCTAAAATGTCCCCCCAATTTCTTCCTCCATTGTTGTTGTGCAGAACCGTGGGCGCTTGGCAGAGAAGCGCACCATCCCCCTGCCCCCGAACCGCGTGCCCAAGAAGGAGCTGGCCTCCATTTTCAGCAGTGACGACAGCGAGGGCAGTGAGCGGGCCAGTGGGGACCATGCCCACATCAAGCAGGAGGACGAGCTGCATTACAGTATCATGAGAAAGAGGTGAGGAGGATTCTATCATTTCTATGGCAGTGGTTTTCAACCCTTTTCATATCAATTGGACCATCATTTATTTTGCATTTGAGCCACGGACCACCATTTGAGGACATATTAACCTCTCAGACCCAAAACATTCTGTATTGATGTTGGTTCCATTATAGGAACCAACATCCATTAACAGGCAAACATTGATCAAAATAACAATTCTTCTACATTCTCTAATTGTGTAGACTTCTTGTAAATTAAGTAATGCAGATGTTTAACAATAATTTTACTCTTGAGAGTGTAAAATTGAATCAAATGGATCCGCACGGGTCAATTTGGTTTCATTTTACACTACCAAGAGTTAAAGATCTATAAGGGTCCATTTGGTTACGAACTCTCCATCATTTAGCTGAGGACAACCTGGAACCCCCTCAAAAACCACTGGTGGTCCCCGGACCACTGGTTGAGAACCACTGTTCTATGGCCATTACTTTTATGCAGTGGTGGAAAAAGCACTCAAAGTTTCTACTTAAAGTAAAAAATTATCAATACTGCAATAGGCTATAGAACTACTTTGTTACAAGTGAAAGTTTTCAGAATTCTGAAGAAGACTGAACTTCTCACCCTATCTCTGAGGGAGATGCCAGCCGCCCGTCGGAGAAAACTCATTTCGGCCACTTGTATGCGTGTCTTTTTCTTTCGGTCGTGACCCACACTTCATGACCATAGAGGTGAGAGTAGGAACGAAGATTGCTCGGTAGACAGATCAGCTCTCTTTTCGTCACAACAGTGCGGTACAGCGAGTGCAATACCACCCCTGCTGCTCCGGTTCTCCGGCTGATCTCATGCTCCGTCCTCCCCTCACTTGTGAACAAGTCCCCGACATACTTAAACTCCTTCACCTAAAAGTATTGGAAATTGGAAATACTCAAGTAAAGTACATATACCTCAAAAAAGTACAGTACTTAAGTAAATGTACTTTACACCACTGATTTTATGTAAGAAGAAATAAAGTCTGCCCTCTGGTAATGACTGTTTGTCCTGCACCTACTGTTATACAGTGCTGTAGCCTAGGTTTTTTCAGACGGTATTATTAGCAGACTGTATGCTTTATGTCTAAAACTTGGCCACGCCATACTACAGTATGTATAACGTATGACGGTAGACTACACCACTGCTCTTAGATCGTCGAGAGACTCCAGAGTGAAATATCACCGTAGTGATTTGTGGTATACCTCGCGGTGCCGAGTATTGGCCTACCCATATACTTTTGGAAAACAGGATGGAAACAAGTCAAATGAGTAGGCTACAAAAGAAGAGTAAATATGCAGAAAACATTATATAACAGTGCAGAAGAATGGTCTGAAACATACATTTTTACATTAAAGGTCGTGCAAGTTCATGACTTGGCTTCAGTGGTCTGTTGTGTACATACAGTACAGACATGTGGAGCTACCGTATGATGTGTTCATTGTTTTGGTGAGCTATGTTGTTGTGTGTTCATTGTTTAGCTGGTTTATGTTACTCCTGCCAAGTCACGGTGCATCTGGCTTGATGCAGAGAGATGGACACACACACACACACACACACACACACACACACACACACACACTCACGCATGCACGCACAGTCACACGCAATAACGTACACACGCAATAACGTACACACGCACGCACTCACTCATTAAAAATTTGAATTCGTGAAATGAGATTTCTGGCTTACTCTGATGCTACAAATGAAAATAATTAAAATGAGTACTTGTACTTAAAAACTAAACTAAATTCCTCTCCCCTTCACATTAGCCCTTTGAAACGTCATTTTCTTTCATCACCTGGCATGCTACTGTATGTGTTTACTTGTACGAGGCTACATAAACAGATTCTTATGACTCAGAAAGCAGGCAGAGTATAGGGGGAGGGGAGGGGAGGGGAGGGGAGGGGGGGGGGATAAAACATAATGCAGAATGTGTTCATTGATTAACCTCTGAAAATCCCCCCGCTGCTGCATTATAAGCAGCTTGTGCAACCTCATTACAGTAGGGGGATGTTTTTCATGTCTCGAGGCTGGCGTGTGACACAGAGGACAGCGCGGCAACTGTGAGGCCTTTAAATGGATCCACTAACCTTGTTTGAGACAGGGCTTCCCCTCCCCCTGACACTTGTGCCGCCAGCGCGCTAAGACGATAATGAATTTAAAGAACACTTATGACTAATATGTCAGGCTTTTACCCCCTTTGAAAGGCGGCGGACTTGCTGGAGCCGTAGCAGCTCCGGTCTGTCCCGGGCATCCGTCTGTCTGGGCCCCGTGCACGCTTTATCCCCCCCGCCCGGCCCGGCGTGGGCGGGCGGGCGGGCGGGCATCGGGAGGAACGGGGATAATGGGATGTCCAATCACGGAAATGTGATTTCCATTGACCGCAGGCTGCGTAAGTGAGTCGTAGAGGGGTCTTATCAAATTGGATTTGGCCAGTGGCTGGTGAAAAATATGGCGTGGACGGTTGTGTATGTGAGTGTTAATTTAACTCTATGAGAGTGTATGAATGTACATAATGTACATATTATGTACATCTTTTGAGTTATAGCGGAAGCACTGTTTTGCACCCTCTTGGTCAATGCAATTTGTTCTGTTTTGTAAGTCACAAACTGACATAATCAGGACACCACACCAACCATGTGGCAATTCTCAACAGCCACATTCTGCAGTTATGATAAAGAAACCTGTGGCCTGTAGAATGATGTTACCATAGGTACCCTACCTGAATAATGCGTTTTATATTAACTGTACATTATGTGAAGACATTGAGGGCGGGATAATAAGCCTAGAACCTTGGCATGCAGAGTACTTAAGTTATGAATAGTCTGTGGAAGTGTAGTGGAGTGCTGGTAAGCGCCGCCTTAGCAACCTGACGCACCACGTCAACGCTATTCTGATTCTGGTGGTGGGATAACAAAAACAACAAAATAAAAACATTCCAGTGTGTAGCCAGCATGCAACTCAACCAGATTTCAAACAAAGCACATACAGTATAGACCCACACAGACCTGTACATGAAATATATCATTAATCTATAATACAGTTCATCTATAAGTTAATCTATAATACAATGTATCTATAAGCTACCCGTAGCCTCCTATGTCCTATCCCAAGCCTTATGAAGATACTCTGAACAAGCAGAAACATGGCAAAATAGAGATTCAACCAAAGCACCACTCTCACACTTCACCGGGTCCAAATCAGCTATCATTACGTAACGTCACGTGTGATAAGGCAGCATTGTATTAGTCTTCATTATTCTGATATCGTCCACACCATGCACACCAACACGGACGGGAGCTTCTCTCGTCACCTTGTGTAGCGCTGCACACTGTAGGCGTTGGGGTCAGTTTAACTGGCTTTACATTCGGCACAGGTTTCTTCCAGCGTCGGGGTCGACAAGCGGCGTCTTGGTATATTAGTATATAGCTCATCATCCTTGAGGACGCCTTGTCAAGTTCATTATAAGCCCTGTCCGCTACATCTTTTAACCTGATTAATGTTAATGGCCACCAGCTTTACGGGCGATTAGTTTAGTAGGCCTTCCACGGGCAGCGAGCGTTCCTCCTCCTGCTGAGTCAGCGCAGAGCAGCTCCCGGCTGAAGCTGAGAGCCAAGCCTCTGTAATGAGCCGACAGAAAGTCACAGACGCTGCCTTTCAACTGTCATAACTACCTCAGAACAAGACGTACAGTACAGGGACAATCCCTTCATGTACGCTTGTCAATTTCAGTCACACACGTACATTGAAGGGAACACGGTACCTGGTTCTGGTTGCACCCTATACAGAGGCATTGACAATCACACCACAATAGACAGTTCTGGGGCTGTGTATTCACGGATTGACAGTGAGGGTAGCTGCCCCCGTTCTGTTAACAATTTTAACCCCTCGATGTCTCTATTTTGGGCAAGATGTTTCAAAGAACTACAAGCTCACAATGTGTTGTGAATTGAACATTTGAAAGATCTTTTTTTTTAAATTCACACTTATGTGTTTAACGTCGGATTCATGGAATTCATCTTGATGACCCTAAATATTTGATGGGGGTATAACTGATGGAGGAAGGCTTTAGTACTCAAGGGCATGTCTAACTGTTTGTTTCAGTTGGCTGTAGATAACAAGGCTTTGATTGGAAAGTGCTGACTGAGAGTCTGGGTAATTACCCAACAACCACCATGGATTTTAAAATGTACACCTGCTGAGGTCTGCCTTTCAGATGTATGGCACCACCCTTAAAAATAATAATAATGAACCGCCCCTATGCCTTTGCCAAAATAAATGTAGGTGTTTTCTCTGATTCTTAATCATGCAATATTATGAGTGGTTACCTGGACAGATTCTGCTAATCAATGTGGGGGAAATGTAAAAAAGTACAGCAGTTTAGATCTCAGGTTTTCAAACTGGGGGGGCACTTAAGGCTGGAATGCCACCCACTGCAAAAATAAAGGGAAAAGAATAGTAATAGTAGTAATATTTGACCTGGTAAGCCTATTTTGGGCTTGCCACTTATTGACGTTTCTAAAAACGTTTTACACTTTCTCTAAAATAGCAGATCTACAAGCTTTTGAAAAGCCATTTTGCAGTAGGGGGGGCCGCAGCCAGAGGCTATGGTTATTTGGGGGTCCTTGGCATGGAAAAGTTTTCGAACCACGGACCCCAAAGTATTTTAGATGGTAGAAGAGAGCCGTCATAATGGCTACAGACCTTATGCCTTCCATATAAGGCTAGGCAAAGAATGTACTGTAAACCAAATCAGGCCATTTGCATTGGTTTACATCCTATATGCTCTACTAACCAGATATGGATAATACTGGGTCTGTTTATGTAAAGACAGTCCCGTGCTATGAACAGTCTCTCTGTAGGGAGTAGAGCTGGCAAAGAATCCATATCCCAAAGCTCTGGGATGTGCAGTAGTGTAGTATACTGTTTTAGACAGTAGAGTTTCTTTGTCTTACCATGAAAGTTGTTTTAAGGTATGTACTGTATGTGTGTCTGGTTGACGGTTGTGGACTGGAACTCTTGCAGTAGTTTGGTGTCTGAGGCACATGTCGAGGAGTCTGTAAAACGGAAAATGATGGAATATCCTTGTGTTACTGTTCATAGATCCCGACAAGAAAGGACAAGCTGCTCTATGTCTGATGTCAATGCCAATCGACACCATGTCTGCTTGATGTATTGGCGTGCTTTTGGAGTTTCACTTTTAACACTCACCTTTTTATAGATAATGTTAGCTCCTTTATATGCTGTATCTAGATCTGCACTGGCACATATTGTTAATGGGTGCATTGTGCTCAGTGTGGGAGATTACCACAGAGAAGCCAGAGAGAGACGGATGAATGAGTCAAGCTTCTGAACGTCCTTTTGTACTTGACATTTCCTCCTCATGGCTTTATTGAACTAGTACGCCGTTGCCACTTGCCAGGAAGAGCATCATGGACAGTGAGAAATTCCTGGAAATTGCTGTCCTCTAAAAGCGCTAATTTCAGCTTGGAAGTCTAAGAGCTTTCTAGATGTTTTTTTTTTTGCTTGCTTCACTGCATGTCATTGTTTACTTTACCATGGTAACACAGCTATACAACAATTTAGTGGCGGATTTGGTGTCACTTGACGTAAGATGTTGAATAGTTTCCACATGCACGGAACACACGATGGCATCTATTTACGATATCCTCTTGTCAAAAGAGGATATCAACAAAAGATGATCAACAGAGCTCTAGCAGTTTAGTAGCAGATCTAGTGCTAGTTTGAAAATAGGAGTTTATGGTTTCCAGAAGAGCAACATTTGTCTTGTGTTACCATCCTGTTAAAAGAGGATATCAACAATCCATGATGATGAGCCTGTATCATTTTCGTGATGTCTCTCAACCAGAATGCTGTTTGTGCTAAACAAATTGTAACACAGACAATGTGACTATGCCCAATCTGAATTCGAAGCAGAATTTAGCGACAGAAATCATACAGTAAGGATGAGTGCCGGCTGTATGAGAGTGAGACAGCACACAAAATTAACACCAACGCCAAGCAGCAAATTCATGGCTACATAGGGAGAGGACTCGCGCGCAACATGGCCGGCCCACTGTATATTTTATTTCCATTGTACATTTCTCCTCTCCCTCGGCTACCTTATCGACCTCACATCAGCTTGTAGAGCGGAGGAACAACAAGGAGAAGCCCAAGAGGAGCCCAGCTAGTCTTACTTATTTATGTATCTATTTCTGTATTTATTCATTACTCCCTCTGCTTGCCGGGATCCCAGTGGCAGCCTGCTTTTCGATCCGACTGTGAGCAGCATGAGAATGGTGTCTTCCTTTGTCCACAGGAAGCAGACAAAACATAGAATGTATATGGATCCATATTCCCTGCTTTGAGCTTTGCCTTTCCTCACATGTGCATATTTTCCCCTAAACACGAAACTCTTCACATTTTATTGTCTTTTCACAAAAGCATAGGAGAAGCTAGACACTGCCGATTCCCTCTGCTTCTCTGCGTTCTCGCCCAAGTCCACATCTTACTGTGCTGTGGTTGTTGAATATTACATATTGCTTGGTCGAATTTGAATATTGCTGGAGCCAGCACGGTGGGCCACCTGTGCAGGCTTGGAAGAGGCTGTGTGGTCCGTCTATTGTCTTGGGGGTAGAGGAAGGTCCTTTTACCTGCAAGCACCAGATGTTAGGCACAGTTTGTGTCCTCTTTCTCTCTCTCTCCCTCCCTTCTCTCACACACTTTCTCGCTTTCTGTAACTCAATTTCTCGCCTGCTCTCTCTCTCTCTTTGTCTCTGTCCCTCTGTATCTCTCTCTCTCTCTTTGTCTCTGTCCCTCTGTATCTCTGTCTCTCCGTCTGTCTCTGTCTCTTCCTCTCTTTCCCTATATCTGGCCCCTTCTCTCCTCACCCCGGGCCCACACTGTCTGTCTGTTTGCCAGCACTCTCCCAGTAGTGGTGTGAGACGTGGCGTCAGGGTGGCCCAGGCAGCCAGCTTATGCCAGCTCACCTCCCTGACCTCCAGGCCTGGTACCTTAGCGTCTCTTGCCAAAGTCTCAGTGGGGCACAGCGGGCCGCGCGCTGTAAACCTGTTCCCTTGCCAACAAAAGAGGCTTTTCGTGTCATTTGGACTGTTTTGAACGCTCACTCCCCACCAGAAGGGTATAGAGAAGGGGCCTCAACCTTTTCTCAATGAACGTTCCAACAGCGTCACTGGAAAGCGTCCTTAGTGGCAGTTTTTAAAAAGTCTACCAATGAATAAACTACATTTGGCAGGCTTAGTTAAGCCAGACCGGTGGGGATATGTGCTGGTGAATTACAGTATGAACTCATTGACTGCCAGCCCTCCCCTGTTCCCCCCTTGCCAGCCTTTTCGTTATAACTGACCTTTTCGTTTAGCGTTATTTATTTATTTTTCCGCACCCCCAGTGTTCACAGAGGGGAAAAAAATCTATTTGGACTATGCATTCAAGAAGCGGATCAAGATCGGATTTTGCGATCTCGTCGCGTCCTGTTTCCTTTCGGACTGCGACTTTTTACACAAGCAGTAGCAACATTCGGTCTGTAACCAATCAGACTGAATCAGAAGTAGTTTTTTGTTGGTCTGTGTAGGTGAAATGGAGACTGCTGCCAGACAAGCTATCTTGCTCTGCAATTGGCTAGTTTAGTTTGTTGTTAGGCCATATCCTGGAGGCATGACTACAGTGTTATTGGCTAGTTAGTCAGGCCAACTGGCCAACCACAGCTATAACTTCATCACTCAGTCTATGCATCTGCAGTGTGTAGGCCGCATGTGTAGGGAACAGATAACACAGTCATGCATGCACGTTTTAACATACCGGAGTCAGTCACCCACCCACCCACCCACCCAACCAGCCAGCCAGCCAGCCAGCCAGCCAGCCAGCCAGCCAGTTGGTCAATAAGTGACATGACCTCGTATTGGCCAGGCCTCGCAGCGAGCAAAAAAAAATGCTGTACAAGTTAGAATTGTAACAAAAAACTTACCGGAAAAATCCCATGTGGGGCTTCTGGTATTTTACCATATTTCCGAACGGTACATCACTTTGGTGTATAGCAGAGGAAGTGGGTTAAACGAACAGCAACATAAATGCAGTTATACCTATGAGAACATCATGATATCATTAGTGTACAGCAGGACACCAGGAGTGTCCATGACAGACTTTGGGATATTAGCGGCACACTAATCATCATCCCTCCCGATGTCTGGGTCAGAATGTCTGTGCCATAGATGAGGCATGGCGGGGGTTGGGAGGCATTCACCAGTTTAGGGATGAGCCGGAGGATGAGATGATTGTCTCCGGCGTGCACCTAGATGATAAGAAGGCTCATGTCCTTCTTAGCTATCAGCGGGCCCAACGGCCACACTATAACCTACCCGCCCCCGCCCCACCCTATACCCCAAGGTCTGCACCCTCTATCCTCAACCCCCCCACCTCTCCCGCCCAGATAAACCTTGCCTCAGGGACCGCTGACTCAGGCAACCTGGTCTTAAAACGCTGTGCCCCCTCCGTCCCGTCCCCCCCATCTTTCAGGGTTAGAGTGTGACCTTGGACATTTTGGGAGGGAGGAAAGGGAGGGGGAAGGATGATGACAGAGAGAGGGAGAGGTGAGAGAGGGGGAGTGGCGGGGGGTGGGGTGTGTGCTGGGCCCTCATTAGCCAGGCCAAGACGGGACGGCCCAGGAAAAGAGCACTAATTACCCCCACTAACAATGTCCTTGCTGCTCGTGGCTTAGAGTGGCCACTTTGCTGTGGGATAATAACCACATATTGTAGCCTCTCCGAGAAGTTCAGTACAGTATTAGGAGAATCACTTGGAGTGATGGGCAGAGAGTATGGTTATAGGGAAGTGGTTAGTTCCAAGGTCGCAGTAGTATCCAGTGTGTGTGTGTGTGTGTGTGTGTGTGTGTGTGTGTGTGTGTGTGTGTGTGTGTGTGTGTGTGTGTGCGTGCGTGCGTGCGTGCGCGTGTGTGCGTGCGTGTGTATGCATGCGCATGTACATACTGTATGGGTGTGCATGTGTCTGTTTTTATAAGACTGATGCAAATCCATTGTTATCCTCAATCAAAGACACACTCAGGGTCTCGTCATTCTCTTGAAGAGCCTTGCCGGGCGTTCAGGGTCAGCTACTGTAGCTACTAATTTTAGCAACTTGCCTTCTAACAGAATAGAAGTCTGTCATTATTCCCCGAGAAGTTTGCAGTCACGGTCAAATCAAGCGTCTCCTTGCCTAGCAACCGGTCGTGACTGTTTTGTCTGTGTCTTGCTTCGGAGTCATCGGTTCTCCGTGACTGAGAAGTGGCTGCTGTAGCCGACACAGTCAGCGTCAGCCCCCCCCCCCCCCTCTTAAGTTTGCCTGCATCTGTGCTGTTAGCGTGTGGAAAACAGCTTGGCGGGCGACAGCCTGACATTACAGCCGGAGCCTGTAATCATGGGGCTGTAAAAAACCCAAATCCAGCAGCCGCAAACAGTGTGGCCTCGTCATAGCGGTGGCGGATAAGAACCATGCACTGCTTCTGTCCCAGAGAACTCCTCCTGCCTGGTGCCGTGTCACACCATGCAGACCCCCTTCATAGAGGACTCTGTTTTCAATAAAACATGCCAGAGTTAAAAGCAGCAGTCCAGTTAACACTGCCCAATTTGTTAACCCTGCAAGAGGCATAAATCTGACATGTATGAACATGTATGGTGTATATGGTTCTAATCTATAAAACGTGGAGAAAGCTGAACTCTTCTAGCATTCTGCTGAGGTGAAATATAACAAACAGTTGCTATTACGGTGTGTTATGAACGGTTCTGAACTTCTGCTGGGATGTTCCGTGATGTAATACTGGTGACAAATTGATTGAACAATAGACACTTGACAACATCACAGAAAAAAAAGAAAACCCACAGCATTACGTTGAGCCAAAACCTTGCCCAAATGACGTCTGTAACTCTCTCTCTCTCTCTCTCTCTTACCACGCAAGCTGGTGACCATTACATTGCGTGCGACTCACTGAACCCAGCACTCCCTCAAACACTTAAAGCCCTATTTTCCATCATTGTACCTTTTTAATGCGATCAGCATGCTAATCAGATTGTGTATTAAATACCTCCATGACACAGTTGTGTTGTTGTGTTACGTTTGTGGAGTGGACTGGTGGAGCAACGGACGGCCCCACCGCTAATCTTTAAACGTCCTTATCCGCTCCTCCTCCGTCACCTGCTCCTCCTCCTCCTCTTTATTCTTATCTCGCCAAATCTCTTATCTCGTCTTTTGTTCTTCTCGTCTCCTGCTCTTCGCTGGGGTGCCGAAGAGCAGGGGCGGTTGTTCTGGGAGACAGAGAGTAGTTGTTTTCCCGTTGAGGTGAAGATACTGTAAATCTGGACGCCTGTCCGTTTGTTTGTGTTGCCGCATGGCTCATTTTCATCGTCCATCGTGTAATATTGATCAAATGTATCAGTTCTGTGCAATCGCTGTTCCGCATCTATTGTCTTCCCTGAGACGCGGTTATTATCTATTATCCACACCCATCTAAAGACGCCGTTATTCATGTCGTAGCACATTATTCACCCGCCTGTCTGTCTCGCGCCGCGCTGATTTGGGGAACTGATAACAAAAGAAAAAGGAAAACAAATAGAGCCATAACAGCGTTTTAAGCTGATAAACTACTTATGAGTTATGATTGTGTTATGATGAGCTGGGCTGAGACCCAAAAGTGCTGGATGCACTAGTCTGTCACAGTCTATTACTGTACATAGAACCCCAGCCACTTACTGTAGAGCTGGCCGCCAACAGGCGCATGATAGTACATTCAGGATATAGACACACTGCTGTGAAGATAGTGGATTTCTGTGGCTGGGTTTGTGTATCTGTATTGTCCTTTTGTCTCTGCTAACTGTGTCTCTGTGTCTCTCTCTCTGTGTGTGTGTGTGTGTGTGTGTGTGTGTGTGTGTGTGTGTGTGTGTGTGTGTGTGTGTGTGTGTGTGTGTGTGTGCGTGCGCAGTCGTGACAGTGACCTATCTACGATCATCTCCAATCTGCACCACACGAGACAACACGGTATGCCAGAGGGCCAGTCCGTCTCCGACCACAGCACCAGCACTGGACACACAGGTAGGTCCACACACCCTGTGCTGTGCTGTGTGTGTGTGTGTGTGTGTGTGTGTGTGTGTGTGTGTGTGTGTGTGTGTGTGTGTGTGTGTGACGTGTGTGTGTGTGTGTGTGTGAGTGAGCAAGTGGGTATACTGTACGGTCAAATTGGGAGTTTTGCTTTAACTCAGAGAGTATGAAAATAGACTTGTGATGTGGTCCACTTTTTCACTCTCGGGTTTAAAATAACCCAATTGCACTGTGTTGTTGTACTTAATGCAGTCAAAGACAAGGACGTGCAAGAGGTTTTTATTCCTTTCATTTTCTTCTTTTGCCCTCGCCCCTTTTCAACAGATAACATTAAACATTGCATTTGGTCCTTCATTTACACCAATTTGTTTGATTGGGGGAATTTGCCAAATTGCTATAAGCTTATTACTTAGTCCTGAAGGTCGTTCTTCAGATGATTACTTAATGTTCCTCTCACATTCTCCACCGCACAAAACACAGTTTTCTTTAACCCCCCCTTTTAAATGACCTCTGAATAAAATGGCTTTGTTTGCCATTAATCCAGTTTTATGTGAGGAAAGGAACCATGGTGTGTTTGCTAAGCTGACAGGCTTATAGACAGAAATCATCTTTCAAGTACCCTGTAGCTTCTTGGGGATTTTTGTTTTGTTTTCGTGAAACCCCACAAATTGAAACATGGGTGTAAAAAGAGGCAGATTGTCCTTCTTTATGAATACAGCAATTAACCTAAATGTATGAGTCTTGTTTCGACATCACTCATTCTACCTCTCTGTGTTTCCTACAGTATGTGGTCTCCAAAATGTAGACAAACCAATTCCATGTGAATTAATTTGGTATTGTGTAGATATGTTCAGCAATCTGAGACAGACACATATACAGTGTTGACCTTCTGGCCTGTGAACAGAATCAAATGTTACACACTCCACAGACAAATTAAATTAAACAAATCACCATGTTAATCATGAAAAATCTCTTTTCGGCTCAGATGAACATTTCAGTATTCAAGAGTAAAAGAGTTTTTGTAGCATGATGTGCAAGGAAATGTTGGTGTGGAAGACTCCGCCCTACTGTACTAACAATAAAATCTCTAATATGCTCTAATAACGTAATACAAGTTAGAATACAAGTACGGTACTAAGTAGGGCTTTCACTTCTAGTGATTTTTACTAGTTGACTAGTTTACTAGTCGACTAGTTGTTTAACTAGGCCACCTATTATGTAAAAATCTTTTATTTTTTTCAATATTATTTGTACATTTAAAAACACATGTACATTGGTGACTATCCTGCCACACTAATAGCCAGCGCAACACCCTGTGCTTTGTCCGCCTTCTCCTACCAAACCACACATCTCATCATTCCCCTTTTCACTGCACACACACATACACACACGTGCGCACACACAGGGCACAGCAGCTCTGCACAGTACAGTACAGTACAGTACAGTACAGTACAGTACAGTACAGTACAGTACAGTACAGTACAGTACAGTACAGTACAGTACAGTACAGTACAGTACAGTGGAGTAGAGGACAGTGCAAAGGACTACATTATACTATTCCCGCTAGGTTGCCACATTTACGACATCCAGGCAACTTGGTATATAGAAACATTGCCACTTGCCATGCTTGCTTTTAGATGGAAATAAAAACAATAGGGCCACTCAGCCAGGTTGCCAAGTTTGCCCTTTCCAACCAACTGGATATGTGAAAACATCATGGGTTGCCATGTTTGCTTTTCCAAGTAAAACAAAAAACAGTATCGACTATTGCCCTCCCGCTATTGTCTTCTTCCCATTTGCGACGCGTGGCGGTAGGATGAGCAGGGAACCCCCCCCCCTTTTTTTTTTCTTCTTTTTTTTCCTTATCAACTACTCAACTAGTATACCAACTAGTGTATTTACTAGTCGAGTATAGTTGCTTAAAGCCCTAGTACTAAGTAATAATTAATAAACTGTATAGAGGCTTGAATTAGTTTTGTTCCCTGGGTTACTGAGGTAGAATGTATATCTCTAAGTTGCAGTACGAAAAGAAAAAAGAAAAGCAGAATATAAATGGATGAATAATGTTCCCTGTTGCTGACCAGGGCATGAACCCGTCCTCTCTCATCCCATTAGCACCGAGGGGCACTGAGTGGCATCATCATCCTAGACCCAACACCTCCGCCCCATCTCCCTCTCTCTGATCTCATGTCTGGCAGATTAATTGCGCATGCGGGAGCCTCTAATATCACGCGGGTGGGGTGGACATTGGTGGGTGGAGGGTTGGGCTTGGTGTCAGTCTTATTTAAGCCTCACAAACAACAGCTACACCCAGAGACTCGGACCTCACGGTGGGCCCCAACGAGACCAGTCAGTTAGGTAATATAGGGTGGGTCTTCTCTCCTTACAGCCGTATTAGTTGGCCAAACAGCCAGTTCCAGCCAGTGTCTTAGGCCCTGGGTTTAGGCGTATCTGCCCTAAAGTCTAATTGTCTGATAAGATAACCACCCCAGGGTTAGCCCCGCCCCCCATGGGACAAAATATCTTCGCCAAAAATAGGCAATGTACTGCTGTTTTCTCTGAATATTCTCCCCAGAATAGGGACGGTATAGTATCATGTGGTTGAATCGGCATCTTAATGGATGAGTAGCATGCGGTGTGTCCCGTATCAGAGGAGGTCCAACGCTCTCAAATCTGTCAGTTTGAGCATTAAAGGCAGATTTAACAGGCTGCTTAAGCGGCTCACTCCGTGTCTGTAAACAAGTCGAATCCCATCAGACACTGGCTTTAACTCTTCTGTCTGCCAGTGAAATTAGACTCACACTCAGACACACGACGCGTCGCGCACACCTACAAATAATAAACAAACAAACACACACACACACACACACACACACACACACACACACACAGATTACATGCACCTAAAACCCGCAGGTTCAAACAGAGGAGAGAGAGGTTGATGAGGGCCAGGTATAAACATGTGATCCTGGCCTTGTTTGTGCGTAATTCACAAATTAATTAATTAATTGTTGGTCAAACTATAGACATTTACGCTGAATTAGAAGGTGTATATACCGGTAGATATAAGGAGTGAGAGTATATACAGGACAGGTATACTATAAATAAAGATAGCCATATAGAGATAAATATGAATAAGAAACATTAGATGAAACGATATACGAACATTGTGTACGTACGTTGGCAGCCCCAAGTGGCAGCAGATATATAAGATTATAGATCTTCACTTCGTGCTGTGCTATGAGCTTGTAGATCTGCTTTTTTATCTTTGAATTTATATTTTAAAAAATTAATGCAATGTCTGGCTTTCAGAAATGACGTCATGTGACAGCCAAGTCTATATGGAAAAACATGACCCCAAAAAACAGCCCCTCCCCCGCCAAAAAAACCACCCCAAAAAAACCCAGGACCCAACTGGTGACGTCATGTGGCAGCCACAATGGGCACTGTGGCTCTCTTTGCTTCTGGGGGTCTCTTGAACTAAATATGTTTAGATGGGGGCCTTTCTTTGACATGAAAAAGTTTGAGTGCTCACCCCGAAGGCACGAATGTTACCTGACAATTTCTTTGTGTTCCGTAATATTCCTCATTGTTTAATAAGTAAGTGTTTGAATCCCATCTGTGTCTATAAATGCCATGGAGCCTATAATACCGGCTTTTACCTGCTGCACCACAACTTCCGGCAGATATTAATATAATATACGGCTCAATGGCACAGATGTGATGAAAACACTGCTTTATTATGGAATATTATCACGGAACGCAAAGAGCCCGCATGGTTGGGTAACATCCGTGGCTCCGGGGATGAACTTGTAGCCTACATTTATGATGTATCCAGTCCAAACACTTTTTGGGGGAAAGTTCACAGAGACTATCATAGATAGGAAAATGTCAGAATCGATAGAATAAATCTATGCCATGTCTTGATCCAAGCCAAGGCTGGCTCACACAAGACCACGGATACTCACTGCAGTAAAAAAATATATACAGCCTCATAATTGGGGGAGATGGGCTGATCTTATACATTTTCAATTCCTCCTGCGATTTTGATTCGTAAAATTGCTTAAACATCTTTCAGGGTACTTTAAATCAGCGGCTCCCAAACTTTTTAGCCTTTTTGGCCCATGAGGCCAATTTGATAGTGGAAATAGTAGATCTACAAGCTCACAAATGTGGCGCTTTGTGCCACGATGTGAGCTTGTAGATCTGCTATTTTCACTACTTCCTAATTTATGGAATTTCCTAAATTTGTATTTTATTTATTCATGAAATTACTGGAGAAAAAAATCATCAAATTTGTTTTTAATTCATGAAAAATGTAGCTTGTTTCTTTTTTTAAGATTTGTTTTTGGCTTTTCTGCCTTTAGGGGAGAGACATGCAGAAAAGGTCGTCATGAACGGGACTCGAACACGCGACACGCTGTCAGGCCAGAGCCTATATGTGGCATGCACCTGGACCGCTAAAAACAAAATGTAGGAAACCAAAAATAAAAGGACCCATAACAATGTGTCCCGACCCATTGTTTGGGAACCAGTGCTTTAAATAATTATCACGTAGCATATTATCACCGTCTCTACTGGTGCAGCGGTTACTATATAGTGGATATCCCTCTTTCACATCGACGTGTTGGAGGTCTGGCTTCCGACGTATAGGCAGCTATAACGTATTGGAACTGTGAACGGAGTGGACTGGCAGATATTTGTCTTGGAGGTGGATCCGACAGCAGACGCACAGAGACACTACTGCCGTCAGTCTACGATATATTGTGTTTACTCTGTGCTGTCTGTCTGTCAACTCCTCTGTTTGACTTACCCTCTCCAAGTGTTTAGCTTCTACCGCTGAGCTGTGGTTAGCGGAACGGATAGGAGAGGGAGACGGCTAGATAACTGGTAGAGAGAGAGAGAGAGAGAGAGAGAGAGAGAGAGGCAGAGACAGAGAGATGCAGAGACAGAGAAAGAGAGAGAGACAGGGACAGACAGAGAGACAGAGAGAGGGAGACAGGGGCGTGGAGAAGGAGAGTGTGAGACAGAAAGACGGTAAAGAAAGGAAGAGAGGAAAAGAGGAAGAGAAGGAGAGAAAAAGAGAGCGAGGGAGGGGGAGCGAGAGAGTTAAAGTGGCGACGGAAGAAAAAAGTTTGTAAAAAGGCGGAGGAGAGGGAGAGATGAATGAGTGTGGTGCTGGTATCAGGGGAGGGCAGACGGAGGCTTTGGCGACGGGGCGACAGAAGTGTTTGTGTGTGCGACTGTGTGTGCGACTGTGTTTGTGCGCGCGCGCGCGCGTGTGTGTGTGTGTGTGTGTGTGTGTGGGTCAGGAGGAAAGGGAAACAGGCTTGCTGGGTCGTCTCTGCGCCAGAGTGGGCCGTTAATTAAATCCGAGGGACAGACAGGAGGGCTGCCTCCCCCCTCTCTCTCTCTCTCTCTCTCTCTCTGTCTCTCTCTCTCTCTGTCTGTCTCTCTCTCTCTCTCTCTGTCTCTCTGTCTCTCTCCCTCCCCCAGCCCCTGGGTACTCAGAGGCTCCGTGAAGGGGGAGAGGCAGGGAGGTAGAGAGCAGAGGAAGGGCGGAGAGGAGGAGGGGGAGGGGGGGCAGGGGCGCCGGCGCTCAGTGTCTGGCTGCCTGTGGAGACTGTAAACCATGGCTCTGCGGTCAGGACAGAGACTCAAACAGGCGGATAAGGTGTTTTTGGTCTGCTGTGTTCTCTCTCTCTCTCTCTGCCTCTCTGCCTCTCTCTATCTCTCTCTCTCTGCCTCTCTCTCTCTCTCTCTCTCTGCCTCTCTCTCTCTCTCTGCCTCTCTCTCTCTGCCTCTCTGCCTCTCTCTCTCTCTCTCTATCTCTCTCTCTCTGCCTCTCTCTCTCTCTCTCTCTGCCCCCCCCCCTCATCGCTCCCTGTGTTCAGACTTTTACAAAGGCAGTTGAAGTCTGACAATGGTGTGTGTGTTGTGTGCATGCATGCGTGCGTGCGTACGTGCAACGTGCATGGTGGGTCGGGGGCTGTTGTGCAGTCAGTGGTGTTGGTTTAGTTTGAGCGTGTATATTATGTGCGTGTGTTTGTGTACACACGCACCTTTGCCTTTAATGTGTGGTTTTAGATGCTGTCAACGTGAAACTCTGCACAAGTCTGTGCAACAGTTTTATTCTGATTGCAAGAGAGCTGTAGAGATAGGCTGCTTTCACGTAAAGAAAAAATCACACCCGTGTGAACTGAGCGGTGCAGGCTGCTCAACAATACCGCTGGCTATGGCTGCAGTTATAGTTATACTGCTCAGTGTGAATGGCCCTTTAGGCTGCTCAACAGTGCCCAGTTTGGTCACCCAGTGGTATTGCAGCTGTTGAAGCCTCCTACTCGTACAGTCACACGTACACTCAGACTCAGACATGCATTACACACACGGCCAGTCATCGGGGTGGTTATGCACCACTCAAAAAGTGTTGCATGGATGCTGCTGTGTCATCATATCAGGTGTAGAGCAGAGCAGAGAAAAATAGATGGAATATATATTTATTGAATACAAATGAGCAATATATTTATTATGTTTTGGCGATGAATTGGATCTGCTTTTAGGTACTCAGATCAAGCGCATCAGTCCCAACCATAGGGACTCCGAATCCCCCGTACCTAAACAGCAGATCCAAAACGACAGGTGGTAGCTGGGGTGGAAGAGGGTGAGCAGCAAAAGTTTAGGCAGACAGCAGCGCAACAGTATCAGTGTGCAGCAGTGTCAGTGTGCAGCAGCAAACAAGCAAGCAGATTGAACAGTGCAAACCTCCAGTTTAAATAGCCGGTATAAAGATGGGATGAGTGTGTGATTGGATGAAGTGAATCATGTGAACGTGATGCTGAGGCGGCCCAATTAGAGATTTCTGGCTGAACTTGCTCTGCGCATGTCTGTGACTGTGTCTGTGTGTTTGATATACTGTAGGTTCTAGTCACAATAGGATGATATATTTATACATCTCAAACGTTTTAATTTGAGTTGTAGTTGACTAAATCTAGGTACAGTAAGCACTACATCTAAAACCACACATTATAGGCAAAGGTGCGTATTTATACAATACACAAACACACGCACATAAATACATGCTCAAACCAAACCAACACCACCGCACAACAGCCCCAGACTTTGTTGACAAAAATGTGTATTTTGGCAGGCCTTGATGGCATCGCAATGGCTGCTTTTACACTTGGTTGCATGCTGAATATAGCAGATCTACAAGCTCACACCGCTTGTAGATGTGCTATTTTCAGAAGCGCAACCAAACATAACATGATTTGTCTTTTAGTTTTACTAGATCGCTTCTTCATTAGTCATTCCCCAACATTTTAGTCTAGTTTTTATTTGTTGATGAAAATGTCAATATATTCAGTCTTTAACACTAAACGGAAGCTCTCAGGTCAAGCGTCAAGCTGATTGATCGTCTGGAATGGCCGACCTGTGTTTTTAAATAACTTTTCCTCCAAGTACAGATCTAAGATCAGATTTCCTTATCTCAATCCTTTCCTTTTCACGTATGTGAAAAGAATCAGCAGCCAGGGAAATTAGTAGATGAATGCACATTTTTGTGATATATTTTAAATATTAAATATTTTAATTATCATACTGATCACCAGTTGTGATGATCCAAAAGTCCTGTTAGTGGTCAGTAAAAAGGCTATAGAGCAGCAAAGTCTCACGTCAATATCGCTAGAGGCCGCTATGCGCTATTACACGGGTTTGTGTATATTTTTATCTGAATTAAGATGACCCAATGTTGTTCTCCATAGAGAAATGACTTCCGCAAACCAGGATATGAGCGAGCCACGCCAGGACCTCTATAGGCACAGCATTCAGATCTTTGGCTTAGCCTTTTAGAGAGCAGGAAACCCTTTACTGCACAGCATGCAGTCAATTATACAAAAACAAACGGGGAAACATGAATGTCACAGGTAGCCTAATATTGTTGCAATCAATACAGTTTGAATTAGCAGGCAAATTGTGTGTGTGACATATAAATCTATCTCCTCTTTAAAGTAGTACTAGTAGAGGGGAATTTACTGTAAGTCGGCCAGGCCGTCGTTTGTAAACAAAGACACGCACGCACACACAAACACACACAAACACACACACACACACACACACACACACACACACACACACACACACACACACACACACACACACACACACACACACACACAGATAAACAGCATGTAAACTTGGTGCCTCTGTGCAAATTAATTTGTTTTTCAAGCTTTAATTATCCCGCTCGCCCTCCCTCCATCCCTCCCCTATAATCCATGATTTTTTTCCCTTGGCTGTAAGTCTCTCTCTCTCTCTCTCTCTCTCTCTCTCTCTCTCTCTCTGTCATCACTCTCTTTCTCTCTCCCCCCCCCTCTCTCTCTCTCTCTCTCTCTCTCTGTTACACACTCTTTCCTTCTCCCCTGGGGGTGCACTGTTAGAGGGAGAGATAGAGACAGACATACAGAGGAACAGTGTAAGGAGCTGTGTGTGTGTGTGTGTGTGTGTGTGCGCGTGTCATCGTGGTGCATCCCTCTCGGCATGAGAGCGGAAGCCCCCCTCTCTCCCCCCTGCCCCGCCGGCCCGCCCACCCTCTACATCATCATCATCATCCTCGCCTTCCTCCCTCCCCCCTCCCAGCTGCGTCGGGCCGTAAGCCAATCAATGACGGGGCTTTCAGGGCCGGCGGAGGGCCCCACGATCAGCGCTGGGATCAATAAGTTATTAGGCACCATTCTGTCAGCTGTAATGTGGAGATTGATCGGGGGGTCCGTGGGCTGGCGGCCCACCCCATGTCACGCTCCGTACACCCCTCCCCCCACCACCACATATAGACACACACACACACACTCACTCCCCCACTGTCGTCCCCCCCCTATAGCCAGCCACCCCCCACCCCCCGTTCGCCGGCCTGATAAAGATGACAGATTAACGGACTATAAGGGGAGGAATTAAGGAGTCTGGCTGTCTGAGCTGTCACCGCGCACCCGCGGGAAGGGCCCGCGCACGCAGAACCAGAGGATGACAGTGAGAGGAGAGAGAGAGAGAGAGAGAGGGAGAGGGAGAGGGAGAGAGAGAGGGAGAGAGGGAAAGGGAGAGAGAGAAGGAGAGAGAGAGGGAGAGGGAAAGGGAGACAGAGAGGGAGACAGAGAGGGGGAGGGAGAGAGAGAGGGGGAGAGAGAGGGAGAGAGGGGAGACAGAGGGGAGGGAGAGAGAGAGGGAGGGAGAGAAGGAGAGAGAGAGGGAGAGAGAGAGAGGGGAGAGAGAAGGAGAGGGGGAGAGGGAAAGGGAGAGAGAGAGGGAGAAAGAAGGAGAGAGAGAGGGGGAGGGAAAGGGAGAGAGAGAAGGAGAGGGAGAGAGAGAGAGAGAGAAAGGGAGAGAGAGGGATGAGATAGGGAGAGGGAGAAGGAGGAGGAGAAGAAGAAGAATGTTCCCTTGTCTGATGGTGCGCCTTGGTGGCGGCAGAGTGAGAGAGAAGCGCTTCGGGGGCCCTGCTTCTCTCTCTCTCTCTCTCTCTCTCTCTCTCTCTCTCTCTCTCAGCTCTGCACGTCCCCCCCCCCACGTCCCTCTCCCCCAGCCCCCCCCCCCAACCCCCCTCCTCCCTCGTCCGCTCAGTGGGAACACGGGGAGAGGAGGTTAACCTGTGAGGAGCACTGGAGACGGAGGAGGGGGGGGGGGGGGGGGGGGGGGGGGGAGCGGGAGGAGTTTCACTTCTGATGAAAAAACTGTGGCGCAAATGCTACAAAGTTCACTTTGATCGTGTCAAGTACGATAGCATTGTTTTTTTGTTTTTTTTGCATTCTTTTTTTATAGATAGCCTGAACAGTACTGTAAGAATCTATTGTCACATCACAGTTAGTAAAGTAAAAAAAAGTGGGTGAAATTTGTTCTTGTGCATTGAGTCGAAGAA
>NC_137866.1:12054866-12109866 GCF_963924005.1 Protomyctophum bolini
GGGGGGGGGGGGGGGAGGGTTGAAGGGGGAGGGGTATTGAAGGTCAGATTAAGTTGTGTACAGCCTGGTGAGGGACTGGTGCTGATCTTTGCCCTCTGACTTGACCCCTGATCCATAGCAGCCTTGCCTGGAGGCACACACATACACACACGCACACGCGTGCACACACACACACACACACACACACACACACACACACACACACACACACACACACACACACACACACACACACACACACACACACATCTTTCAGAGGGCAAGCTGAGTTTAAAGTGAGCCTCTAATGAGTTAATTTAACACCATAGTCTAAAGATGTGACTCTTTGTGGTCCATGTTTACTCTTTTTTGTTTGTTCTTTCTTTTCTTTTTTTTAAACAAAATTCTGGATTTTGCTGTGTGTCAATGTGTATTACACATTCATTATTGTGTGTGTGTGTGTGTGTGTGTGTGTGTGTGTGTGTGTGTGTGGGGGGTGGGGGGGGGGGGGGTGGGGGTGCTGTTAATGTTACCAGTCCTGTATTTTCCATGGGAACATGCGTGTGTATGCATCATAGACTGTAAAAAATATGGACAAAGCGTTCCCCGGGTCTAACATGAACGTAAAATGAAGCCTGTCAGTCCTTGCAATGGAAGTCGCCATCTTTCTAGATCTGTTTTGGTCCAGCTGGCCATTGGCTGGCCCAGACAACGAGGCGGGACTTCCCCCCTTCTTCTCCGTTGGTTTTTATTTTGACTCGAGTGGGAGGGGAATCCCTATCATAGACTGTAACGGTAGCCACGCCCCTCAGAACATACGCGACTTTATGGTCATTTTTTTAATTAATGGGACCATAATTTTCCAAAAAGAATATTATGACATTAGAAATGAGACTTTAAACTAGTGCCTGGAAGAAGAAAGTATTCATGACCATGTTTATTAAGGTAATACAGTCTAGGTGAAGTTGGGCCCAAATACATGGACTTGGGGCTATGGGTTTTTCTGGGTCCAATGACAGCGCCACAACAGGCCATTATATGAACTTTCATTTCCTTAGTGGCTTCACAAAATATCTGTCTGACTGCCCCCCTGGTATGCATGTGCGCCGCATTGGCAGGCGCAGGCGGCATGCTGCCGATAAGCTATTTCAAAACACAGCTGATCCACTGTCTTAACCCCACCTCGTGTCCACACCCCAACAATGACACTGCACCACACCGTGCGTGCGTGCGTGCGTGCGTGCGTGCGTGCGTGCGTGCGTGCGTGCACATGTATCTTTGGCGACAGCCGTCGGCCCTTAATGACTAACACAGGTAGATGCAGCAGAGGGGATTCAGCCATAGAGACTCTGAACCCCGCCAAGTAAATTATGTCTGTTTTTCTTTCTGCCGCAAAGTCGGCACCCCCCGTTGTGTTGAGAGAGAGAGAGAGAGAGAGAGAGAGAGAGAGAGAGAAGAGAGAGAACTTTAGACAGGCAGAGACTAGTCCTGTGTGTGCACGCACGCACACACATGCATGCACACATGCACGCGCACACACACACACACACACACACACACACACACACAAACACCTGAGGACCCCGGGTGGATTAGCAGAAGCTTGGCGGAGGAGACACAGGCGGCTGCCTCCCTCCAAGACCCCCCCCCCCCCCCCCATAACCCCCCCCCCCCCCCCCTCTCCTCCCCCTCCTCAGTGCCACTCCTGCTCGCCTGCCCGGGGCCAAGCTCAGGTTTCAATGAGGAGGAGAGAGAGCGAAGTAAAAATAAACTCCCCACTCTCCACTCTGCTCCTTTTCCTCTCTCCCCCTCTCCTATTTCCCTGCTCCTCCATCATCCCTCTCTCCTAACTGCTTTCCTTTTAGTCCTATACTGTACCTATACCTTCCTACCCCCCCCCCCCCCCCGCCCCCCCCCCCTTCCTTCCTCCATCTTGGATCACGTTACTATCGACAGTACTATCGACAGACAGAGACAGCCATGCAGCAACAGATAGACAGGAGAGGACGTCACGTCGTTATCGCAAACACCTCCCACCTGGTGCAGGACGGGAGCATTGTACACACACTGTATACTGTATGTACACACACAACATTATGTACTGAATATACTGTGTATAGTACAGTACAGTACATGCACACAGGCATGGGCGCGCACACGCGCACACACACACACACACACACACACGCACACGCACACGCACACGCACACGCACACGCACACGCACACGCACACACACACACACACACCATATACATTAAGGCTGCAGGGCTACGTTGTCACCAGTAACCTCTCCCCAACCCTTCACCCCGGGCTGCCCCAGATGGATGCAAGTGAGCTAGTTTGCTTCAGTTCAGTGTAATGGCAGGTTCATCTGAGGGTCAGGCTGAGACCATTAACAATGTATGGACCTAGATGTACATGGTTACAGCATCACAAGTCTGCTGACTGGCAGGGCCCACTTACACTCGGATCTGACCCGCGGGTGCGTGCGTGCACGTGTGTGTGTGTGTGTGTGTGTGTGTGTGCGTGCGTGTGTGTGCATGTCTAAATGTAAGTGATGGTGATGATGAAAAAAATATGCAAATATTTCTACGTTTCATGATGCTAAAATAAAACCGGTGAACTGACTGCACCGAGGTTTTCCACCATATTGTTAATATTTAAACTGAATATTCATTCCTTGCCATACGTTTAGAAATAGAGTCCAAGGCGAAGCACGCACATCCAAAGGATAAATGTACGCATGGTGCTGGACAAAAACATGTACAATGAAGAGAAGGGAGGTGTGCACACTGCAGTAAAGTGTGCACACTGCAGTAAAGTGTGCACACTGCAGTAAAGTGTGCACACTGCAGTAAAGTGTGCACAGGACAGCGTTTCAACTAGGGGTGTAATGATATAGTAACTGTATCAAAATATCCATTTTAATTGAAAGAAATCTAAGTATATCGATGTCTAAACAGCAACATATCGTATCGTGTGCATTGTATTTAGCAATTTTAAGGAGAATGAAGAAAAAGAGGGGTTTAATTACTTTCCATATAGCTCCACACAAAATGTGTGTATTCTATATGTCATGGTGTGGGTTTGTCCATATATGTTCATGTATTTGCCAGAGAATCACTGTGTTTCCCTTAAAAACCTGCACAAGTTTCACACATATTTCATGTATTTGCGAAATAGTTACTGTATCGATTTTAAATCATTGAATCGTATCATATCGCCATAATGAACCAATTTCGTCCATGTATCGTATCGCCAACCATGTATTGGTGTTGCTGTTAAAATCGTTACACCCCTAGTGTCAACTGAACTGACGAAGACACGCGTTGTGTTGAAACATTGTCCATGTCCTCGTTACACAGATTTGTGCATGTGTCCCCTGGGTGCCTCTGATATGGCCATATGGGCATATCAGATCAGTGGTGTGAGCCTCAGTATTTAATAATGGTATACTTTCGAAATATATTTAAAAAAAAAGAATCACACTCGGTGTGTGAAGTGAGGGGCGCCCACGGTGACTGTCACACGATGTCACAAGGGCATATTTAAAGCAAACATAACAAGTCCATAGACTTTGCTGCACACACCAGAGTCGTAAAGATGAGAGAGTTACGGCACCTCCGTTCACTTCATGGGGCCAGTGAGTCCAATGGCAGCTCTTCTACATAGACTTCTATTGGCTTGACAAAGGACTGAACCGGAAGTTTACGGAATGCATTGGAGTCTATGGGCTTTAGAGCGACAAACGACTGGGCTGTTTTCTGCCCCCTCATTGGCAGAACTCTCCTTTCAATGGCGCTGGCACGCACCAAGCTATAGGTGGTGGAGGGGTTAGTGCCCCTCAAAAATACCTGCTTTTTATATGTTTGAAAATGTATGACATTTCTTTCTAACAATTTACGCGAAAACTATTCAAATTGTCTCGGATAATTGTGCTTATGTGACTACACGGCCTACTGGTGACTGATTGTAACTGCGGTGTCTCTCTGTGGACTCTCCCCACTGTGCAGAGAACTCCCACAGCCCGGCGCTGGAGGCAGGGGGAGGCCACGGCCACATGAGCCCAGAGGAGCACTACAGACGCATGATGTCTGCCCTCAGCGAGCACGGATCCTACGAGGAGCAACAGCAACGCCTCTACCAGCTGGCCAGCAACATGGGGCTGCCCACCCACGGTCAGTCTGCAATGCACACACACAGCCTCGCTCCGACTCGCTCCTGTGAGTCCTGTGTGTACAGTATGTGCGTGAGAGAGAGAGAGAGAGAGAGAGAGAGACTGTGGGACTGTCATCACACACACACGTCCTTTTTCCACCGGGTTTGAACCGGCTCTGTTCTTTTCTCCCCAGCTGATTTTGAACTAAACTAATTGGTTCAGTTCAGGACCCTAAAAGTTGGTTCGGAACCGGAACCAACAATTCTTCTTGTTGCCCTGAAGTGAGAACCAAAGTGGACGTGTCACTAGTGTTCAGGTCGGAAGATGCAGATGTATTATTATAAACCATCATAAAAAATAAATAACGGAACCAGTTCTAGAACCATGAGTTATTTTGGTGGAAAAGGGGCCACAGCTTCCCAGCCACATAGACCTCCCCAGCCACGGTCCAAGTGCACACAAAATATACAGCTTATTACATGCTTTGTGTCATTGTGTGTGTGTGTGTGTGTGTGTGTGTGTGTGTGTGTGTGTGTGTGTGTGTGTGTGTGTGTGTGTGTGTGTGTGTGTGTGTGTGTGTGTGTGTGTGTGTGTGTGTGTGTGCGTGCGAGAGATTATCCAGCCAAAAACATTCTTTTACACCCTATTCTTAGCTCTCATCCCCATCTTGTCCTCGATTACTGGAATATTATTTAGCTGATAGGCCACAGTGACCCTCGTTCTCCTTGCTGTTGGCTGCTGGTAATGTTGGTCATTTTGGAGCGGTAGCTTGACGTGATGGCGGTGCTATAGTTGTCCGTCAGCCTGAGTAAGAGTGTCAGCTAAATGCCTGGACTGTAAAATCATCTTCACCACATCATTTTGAAAACGAAGGCGATGAGGTCACCCTGAAAAGGCGTTGCAGATTAGTTGGTTTTACGACGTGTCCCACAGATAGGTTTAACTGAACTTATAGGATACAGCAACTGTGCGTGCCTGTGTGTGTGGCCATCATTCCCATAACCACATGAACCCTAACGTCCTTATTTTAGAGTCGAACCTTTGCAGAAAATATCCGATCAACAAGCTCGCAATTCGCTTGCGAAAGCTCTTGTGAGCTTGTACATCATCTATTTTCGACAAATATATTATTATGTCGAGAGAGACAAAAGGAGACGACCTATAGTATAGACCCCTGGGGGACCATAGAATTTAAATAGTTAATAATTATGAAGTGATTAATTTATCTTTATTTCATCTATGTTTTTCATAGGCGTATACTGTACAGTAGCTGATGCTGAGCTTCAACTTAGAAATAGCTCCTCCTGTGCAGTAGGAACTGATCTACACAACAGCCTGCCTTTCCTTCAGCTTTCTTTAGTTTGAAGTGACTCAAAGAGTTCCTTTTTCCAGAAGCAGTGCCTCACAGCCCTTAAACAACATCTCCCCTCCATCAGGTGTCAGCGAGTCATCCAGGCACACTGCTACTTTGCTGCATGCTCTGTACTGTAGCACTGTGTTCTGTGTACTGTCTTAAGGCATGCCAACCTGGCTGGCAGTGTAAAACTCCAGCCACGGAAGAATGCTGACATTTCTATTTGCGGCGCCTGCCCACCCGATGTCAAAGTGTCACTCGGGGTGATTTCTGACCGCCGCGCCCCCCGGTTGTAAACCACCCTCGGAGCCCGCGCACGCACCACCGCCTCCATCGATCCGGACGCTCTCCCTGGCCGCCGGCCAAGCGCTCTAAATCTCCCAGAACCCTGGAAAACACAGGCGTGGCCCACCACCCGCCCACTCCCCCCCACACCCAGCACCCTTGTGTTTCTTTTTCTCCTCGGTTTTCTTTTGCAACGTAAAAGTTTACTAGTGCTCGGTTGTGATATTACAGTTTTGTGGGTTTTAGAGACACGACTGCGGTTTGATGGGGGAAAAAGAGAAAACGAGAAAAGTTGTCTCGTTTGGGTTTTTACAAGTTGGCTTTTATTTTCGTTTCGCTGCGTCTTTCAACTTGCCTGCCATTAACTGGTAACCTTTTTCTCCTGTTTTTCTTTCCTTTTTTCTTCTTTTTTTATGAAAAAAACACAACATTAATTGCCACCAGGCTTTATGAGTCCTTTTTGCAGTAGCATAAATCTGATCAATGCCCCGCCGAATTGTACTTTGAGCT
This sequence comes from Protomyctophum bolini, assembly GCF_963924005.1. Lineage (NCBI taxonomy): Eukaryota > Metazoa > Chordata > Actinopteri > Myctophiformes > Myctophidae > Protomyctophum > Protomyctophum bolini. The sequence goes on from NC_137866.1 coordinate 12,061,157, forward strand.
ACTTTTATTTTTATTTGATTAGTAATGATTTTTAATTGCCGGCCGCAAATCTAGGGGGCGAAGCCTATAAATGTTTTAATTGCCTTATTTCCCCCGTGCCTGAGAGGAGTTGGAGGAGAGGTGCAGTGCATTGTGGGGGTTTTATGGCCCAGGGTGCAGTCTGATGGTCGGCTTCCCTTCCCAGAAGCCTTGCCGGCTTGAGGCGAACGCTGTGGTGCAATGCAGAAAATACGCTCTTCACTTCTACAGCACATTTCAGGTCGTTTGGTAGTTTCCACACAATCCCTCTCTTTACATTCTGCACACACATTCCCTTTACTCCCTTCCGAGTCACATTTTAAGCTTTACTTTCTTTGTGCGGGAGAAGAAGAAGAAGTACAGACAATAGTAGAGGGGAAGACGAGCAGGAAGAAGTAAAGGTCAGGGAACGTATAAATGGTCCAACTCGGAAATGAGGAGAGAGAGTAAATATTCTACTCCTGTGTAAAATAATGAGATAAAAAACTAAACAGATACATACAGGATGCAAGTTTATAGATTATTAATGATGCCTGGATGTTTTGGCAACAACTTACAGGAAATCACACGTACCATTTAAAACACATCATAGTAAAAGTTTCGCAAGAGTGTGCTTGCATTTTCTGTGAAATGTGTGTGCGTGTGTGCGTGCGTGCGTCATTGCGTGCGTGTGTGTGTGTGGGAAGAAGAGAGCATGTACATGATTCCTCTAAGCGGCTGATGAGCCATCGGCAGCACTGGCTTTGCCAACTCATCCTGGCAGCCAAGTCTTTGGTGTTGCTCATATCCCTCTCTCCCGTTCCTTTGGCATCAGGGAGCTCATACTATCTATCAACTGAGTTGATATTAGAAAACTTTGTTTGCTAGAAATGGAGCCTTATAGGAAAAAAAAACATCCTGATATAGCTTCACTTCTTCTTTCCCTTTGAAAGTGTTTGAGAAAAGCACACACACACAGGTGCCTTTTTGATCAATCCCAAACCAAATTGGTTTAGAGCCCCAGCTCCAGAGCCAAATTAAAAGGGATTTAAGGATCAGAGCCAAACCTTTGTCTAAATAGTTTTACCCGTTCCTGTAAACGTTGACACCCAAACAACAGACACACTTACAGATTTCTTTTTTAAATGTAGGAAAAGGCTTGCGAACTTGCGAACAGAAACAACATATGAAGACTATTCATGTTAAAGCATTATTCCTATATGTCTGCACATCTTTTCACCAAATAGATATGTGGCACAACAAGAGGCCACCCAGGAAATGTGAAAGCATGACAAATTCATAGAATAATTGGCTCACTTATTGTATCATCAGAATGAGCTGCAGGTGACAATGCTGCTGTGACTTACATCTCTTCAAAACTTTAATTCAACAATTATGTCAAGTTCCTGCTCACTCTTCACCTGGCAGCTGTGTTTTTGTCACATTTAAAATCTACCAAATGTCCATTTTCATAACCTCCTTCAGTAGCTTTACAGCTCCTCTAACATCCCCCAACACAGCAGAACTCTGTGTGCAGCAGTGTATCATCAGTGTATCATCAGAACTCTGTGTGCAGCAGTGTATCATCAGTGTATCATCAGAACTCTGTGTGCAGCAGTGTATCATCAGTGTATCATCAGAACTCTGTGTGCAGCAGTGTATCATCAGTGTATCATCAGAACTCTGTGTGCAGCAGTGTATCATCAGTGTATCATCAGAACTCTGTGTGCAGCAGTGTATCATCAGAACTCTGTGTGCAGCAGTGTATCATCAGTGTATCATCAGAACTCTGTGTGCAGCAGTGTATCATCAGAACTCTGTGTGCAGCAGTGTATCATCAGTGTATCATCAGAACTCTGTGTGCAGCAGTGTATCATCAGAACTCTGTGTGCAGCAGTGTATCATCAGAACTCTGTGTGCAGCAGTGTATCAGCAGTGTATCAGCAGTGTATCATCAGTGTATCATCAGAACTCTGTGTGCAGCAGTGTATCAGCAGTGTATCATCAGAACTCTGTGTGCAGCAGTGTATCATCAGAACTCTGTGTGCAGCAGTGTATCATCAGTGTATCATCAGAACTCTGTGTGCAGCAGTGTATCAGCAGTGTATCATCAGAACTCTGTGTGCAGCAGTGTATCATCAGAACTCTGTGTGCAGCAGTGTATCATCAGAACTCTGTGTGCAGCAGTGTATCATCAGTGTTTCAGCAGAACTCTGTGTGCAGCAGTGTATCATCAGTGTATCATCAGAACTCTGTGTGCAGCAGTGTATCATCAGTGTATCATCAGAACTCTGTGTGCAGCAGTGTATCATCAGAACTCTGTGTGCAGCAGTGTATCATCAGAACTCTGTGTGCAGCAGTGTATCAGCAGTGTATCATCAGAACTCTGTGTGTAGCAGTGTATCATCAGTGTATCATCAGAACTCTGTGTGCAGCAGTGTATCAGCAGTGTATCATCAGAACTCTGTGTGCAGCAGTGTATCAGCAGTGTATCAGCAGAACTCTGTGTGCAGCAGTGTATCATCAGTGTATCATCAGAACCACGTGTGCAGCAGTGTATCATCAGAACTCTGTGTGCAGCAGTGTATCATCAGAACTCTGTGTGCAGCAGTGTATCAGCAGAACTCTGTGTGTAGCAGTGTATCATCAGTGTATCAGCAGAACTCTGTGTGCAGCAGTGTATCATCAGTGTATCATCAGAACTCTGTGTGTAGCAGTGTATCATCAGTGTATCATCAGAACTCTGTGTGCAGCAGTGTATCATCAGTGTATCATCAGAACTCTGTGTGCAGCAGTGTATCATCAGTGTATCATCAGAACTCTGTGTGCAGCAGTGTATCATCAGAACTCTGTGTGCAGCAGTGTATCATCAGTGTATCATCAGAACTCTGTGTGCAGCAGTGTATCATCAGAACTCTGTGTGCAGCAGTGTATCAGCAGTGTATCATCAGAACTCTGTGTGCAGCAGTGTATCATCAGTGTATCATCAGAACTCTGTGTGCAGCAGTGTATCATCAGTGTATCATCAGAACTCTGTGTGCAGCAGTGTATCAGCAGTGTATCATCAGAACTCTGTGTGTAGCAGTGTATCATCAGTGTATCATCAGAACTCTGTGTGCAGCAGTGTATCAGCAGTGTATCATCAGAACTCTGTGTGCAGCAGTGTATCAGCAGTGTATCAGCAGAACTCTGTGTGCAGCAGTGTATCATCAGTGTATCATCAGAACCACGTGTGCAGCAGTGTATCATCAGAACTCTGTGTGCAGCAGTGTATCATCAGAACTCTGTGTGCAGCAGTGTATCAGCAGAACTCTGTGTGTAGCAGTGTATCATCAGTGTATCAGCAGAACTCTGTGTGCAGCAGTGTATCATCAGTGTATCATCAGAACTCTGTGTGTAGCAGTGTATCATCAGTGTATCATCAGAACTCTGTGTGCAGCAGTGTATCATCAGTGTATCATCAGAACTCTGTGTGCAGCAGTGTATCATCAGTGTATCATCAGAACTCTGTGTGCAGCAGTGTATCATCAGAACTCTGTGTGCAGCAGTGTATCATCAGTGTATCATCAGAACTCTGTGTGCAGCAGTGTATCATCAGAACTCTGTGTGCAGCAGTGTATCAGCAGTGTATCATCAGAACTCTGTGTGCAGCAGTGTATCATCAGTGTATCATCAGAACTCTGTGTGCAGCAGTGTATCAGCAGTGTATCAGCAGTGTATCATCAGTGTATCATCAGAACTCTGTGTGCAGCAGTGTATCAGCAGTGTATCAGCAGAACTCTGTGTGCAGCAGTGTATCATCAGTGTATCAGCAGTGTATCAGCAGTGTATCATGCGACATTCAAAGCAGCAGCAAGTATGTACAGTACAGTACAGTACAGTACAGTACAGTAGAACTGCTAGTCTACATAGTGTATTTTTACCCAGCTCGCAGCTATGCTTGGTAAGCCAGCTAGGGTATTGTAATCATTCCTGTCTGTGTGCCAGTCTGTAAACGACTGAAGAATGGCCGGGCCGATATTCATGAAAATTCATGCAAATTCATGCAAATGATCAGTTGGCTGCCCCGAACAGATGCTCAACATTTGGCTTAACAAAGTCAAACGGTCAAGGTCAAGGTCACAATCAATTTTAAGGTCAAAACTGAGAATAGATGGTCAGATTGAATTAAACTTGATGGGCATTAGCTGTAGGCCCTGGCAGTCCCAAAGACATGATTTTGTGTCCAAAGAAAAGCTAGGTCAAATCAATATTTTGGTCAAAATTACACAATTGGTCATGATTAATTTTACAACTAAGGAAATATTGCAGAATGAAACATTAAAATGTAATTAACCCAATGCTTTAAATCACTGGGTCAGGTGACACTATACAGTATCGTGACCCATTTGTGGGTCACGAGTGACGCAAGTAAAAATCCCATTCTTACCTGCATAAAATAAATCCCATTTTCTTTTCATACATTTAATGAAAAATGAAATTCCATAATAAACATAAGTAGTGAAAATAGCCCATCCATAAATTCACAACCCCTCGCAAAGTGACACAACCCCTCGCAAAGTGGTCTGGGGCAAATGTCTCTAATCTCTTTTGGGTCTCGACCTGAAAAGTTTTAAATATCCCACTGGAACCAGGCTTGCTGTAGGCAGGCAGCAAGCCTGCATGTAGGCAGGCAGCATGCAGCCAGGCTTGCTGGTTTGTATCCCTCTTCCCACTAGTTCATGTTCTGACCACACTCCATCCCTCCTCCTTATAACAAGCTTGCACGCTAGTGCTTTGTCAGGAAAGATATACTGTACCTCTCTGCTGGCTGTCACTCCTTTTCTACCACAGGTTGGGAGACAGGGGGACAGGTTGGGATCAGGGGTGGGGGACAGGTTGGGATCAGGGGTGGGGGACAGGTTGGAATCAGGGGTTGGGGGACAGGTTGGGAGACAGGGGGACAGGTTGGGATCAGGGGTGGGGGACAGGTTGGGATCAGGGGTGGGGGACAGGTTGGAATCAGGGGTTGGGGGACAGGTTGGGAGACAGGGGGACAGGTTGGGGGACAGGTTGGGATCAGGGGTTGGGGACAGGGGGACAGGCATCTTCTATCTGGAGAGTTCTGATGTGAATGGCTTTAGTGAGAGCCCCTTGACACTGACCATGGTCTCTGGCGGTGGGCGTCTGAGAGAGGAATCATATGCCCCCCTCCCTCTCTTCCTCCTAGCCTTCCCCACTCCCTCATCATCTGTCTCTCTCTCTCTCCCCCTCTCTCTCTCTCCCCTGCCACACACCTTCCTCTCAAGCACTGGGGCTGCTTTTAACCCCCCCCCCCCTTTTTTTCTTTTCTTTTCTCCATCTTCCGACTCTCCCTTTCGCCTTGGTCCCTGCAGAGCATCCTTTCATGTGTTTGAAGTGGTGGGCACAGAAAATGAAAGTGTGTGTGTGTGTGTGTGTGTGTGTGTGTGTGTGTGTGTGTGTGTGTGTGTGTGTGTGTGTGTGTGTGTGTGTGTGTGTGTGTGTGTGTGCGTGCGCGTGCGTGCGTGCAAGGTGTTTTTTGCGGGGCTCTCTCAGAGGACCTGGGTTTTTTTTTGGGGGGGGGGGGGGTGCAACAGAAGTGGCCAGGAGGGCTTTCCCTCCATCTTTCATATATGATGAAAGGAGCAAAAAAGAAAAGAAAAATAAATAAAAGAAAAAAAGGGGGGAGGGGATCGGGGGTAGCGAAAAGAGAGAGGTATAAAGTGGAGGGAGGGGTGGATTGTTGCATGTAGGCTGGTTCTGTATTGTCTCTCAGAGTAAACTGTGAGAGCCTGGCCTGATATGTAACAGTAAGCCATGATGCTCTCCTCGGCGTACCAATGCTTTATAGGTCTACGGTCTGTGGATGTTGTGTTTGTGCACGTGGTATGCAACAGCACACAACTTGGTCATCTGCGTCCAAACTTGGCACAAGAAGTCATGGCTCTGGCCGCCGAAACTGCCTACTTTTGGTACATGGAGTTTTGTTAGAACTTGTTATTCAGCACACTTTTTATTATTCAGCTTACTATGGAGACACATGCTGTAACTTTTTACTTTGAAATGTTTTGTAGTTTCTGAGTTATTTAACTTAAACGCCCAATGCATTCTCTATGGCAATAGCACAAACTTTGGCATGCTACTAGTCCTACATACAGTACTTAAACCTACCAACCCCATTCTAGCCTACTTAGGTTCATCTTACGGTGGACATGCTTGCCTGAAAAGGAATCTTTGAAATGTTTCATACTTTTAGAAATATAGTGCTATAGTATGCCGTACGATATGAGCTATAGCCCATGGTCCAAAATGATGAGAAACGAGGATAACTTTTTTTTTCAAAGTTTCAAAAAACATGGGCTATAACCCATCGTTTTTTTCATTTTTTCATTTTTTTCAAATCCTCAAAAATGATGAAAAACGGCGTGCTATAGTATGCCGTACGATATGGGCTATAGCCCATGGTCCAAAATGATGAGAAACGAGGATAACTTTTTTTTTCAAAGTTTCAAAAAACATGGGCTATAACCCATCGTTTTTTTCATTTTTTCTTTTTTTTCAAATCCTCAAAAATGATGAAAAACGGCGTGCTATAGTATGCCGTACGATATGGGCTATAGCCCATGGTCCAAAATGATGAGAAACGAGGATAACTTTTTTTTTCAAAATTTCAAAAAACATGGGCTATAACCCATCGTTTTTGTCATTTCGTCATTTTTTTCAAATCCTCAAAAATGATGAAAAACGGCGTGCTATAGTATGCCGTACGATATGGGCTATAGCCCATGGTCCAAAATGATGAGAAACGAGGATAACTTTTTTTTCCAAAATTTCAAAAAACATGGGCTATAACCCATCGTTTTTTTCATTTTTTCATTTTTCTCAAATCCTCAAAAATGATGAAAAACGGCGTGCTATAGTATGCCGTACGATATGGCCTATAGCCCATGGTCCAAAATGATGAGAAACGAGGCTAACTTTTTTTTTCAAAATTTCAAAAAACATGGGCTATAACCCATCGTTTTTGTCATTTCGTCATTTTTTTCAAATCTTCAAAAATGATGAAAAACGGCGCGCTATAGTATGACGTACGATATGGGCTATAGCCCACGGTCCAAAATGATGAGAAACGAGGCTAACTTTTTTTTTCAAAATTAAAAAAAACATGGGCTATAACCCATCGTTTTTGTCATTTCGTCATTTTTTTCAAATCTTCAAAAATGATGAAAAACGGCGCGCTATAGTATGCCGTACGATATGGGCTATAGCCCACGGTCCAAAATGATGAGAAACGAGGCTAACTTTTTTTTCCAAAATTTCAAAAAACATGGGCTATAACCCATCGTTTTTGTCATTTCGTCATTTTTTTCAAATCTTCAAAAATGATGAAAAACGGCGCGCTATAGTATGACGTACGATATGGGCTATAGCCCACAGTCCAAAATGATGAGAAACGAGGCTAACTTTTTTTTCCAAAATTAAAAAAAACATGGGCTATAACCCATCGTTTTTGTAATTTCGTCATTTTTTTCAAATCCTCAAAAATGATGAAAAACGGCGTCCTATAGTATGCCGTACGATATGGGCTATAGCCCATGGTCCAAAATGATGAGAAACGAGGATAACTTTTTTTTCCAAAATTTCAAAAAACATGGGCTATAACCCATCGTTTTTTTCATTTTTCCATTTTTCTCAAATCCTCAAAAATGATGAAAAACGGCGTGCTATAGTATGCCGTACGATATGGCCTATAGCCCATGGTACAAAATGATGAGAAACGAGGATAACTTTTTTTCCCAAAATTTCAAAAAACATGTGCTATAACCCATCGTTTTTGTCATTTCGTCATTTTTTTCAAATCTTCAAAAATGATGAAAAACGGCGCGCTATAGTATGCCGTACGATATGGGCTATAGCCCACGGTCCAAAATGATGAGAAACGAGGCTAACTTTTTTTTCCAAAATTTCAAAAAACATGGGCTATAACCCATCGTTTTTGTCATTTCGTCATTATTTTTAAATCTTCAAAAATGATGAAAAACGGCGCGCTATAGTATGCCGTACGATATGGGCTATAGCCCACGGTCCAAAATGATGAGAAACGAGGCTAACTCTTTTTTCCAAAATTTCAAAAAACATGGGCTATAACCCATCGTTTTTGTCATTTCGTCATTTTTTTCAAATCTTCAAAAATGATGAAAAACGGCGCGCTATAGTATGACGTACGATATGGGCTATAGCCCACAGTCCAAAATGATGAGAAACGAGGCTAACTTTTTTTTCCAAAATTTAAAAAAACATGGGCTATAACCCATCGTTTTTGTAATTTCGTCATTTTTTTCAAATCCTCAAAAATGATGAAAAACGGCGTGCTATAGTATGCCGTACGATATGGGCTATAGCCCATGGTCCAAAATGATGAGAAACGAGGATAACTTTTTTTTCCAAAATTTCAAAAAACATGGGCTATAACCCATCGTTTTTTTCATTTTTTCATTTTTCTCAAATCCTCAAAAATGATGAAAAACGGCGTGCTATAGTATGCAGTACGATATGGCCTATAGCCCATGGTCCAAAATGATGAGAAACGAGGATAACTTTTTTTCCCAAAATTTAAAAAAACATGTGCTATAACCCATCGTTTTTTTTATTTTTTCATTTTTTTCAAATCCTCAAAAATGATGAAAAACGGCGTGCCATAGTATGCCGTACGATATGGGCTATAGCCCACGGTCCAAAATGATGAGAAACGAGGCTAACTTTTTTTTCCAAAATTTCAAAAAACATGTGCTATAACCCATCGTTTTTGTCATTTCGTCATTTTTTTCAAATCTTCAAAAATGATGAAAAACGGCGCGCTATAGTATGCCGTACGATATGGGCTATAGCCCACGGTCCAAAATGATGAGAAACGAGGCTAACTTTTTTTTCCAAAATTTCAAAAAACATGGGCTATAACCCATCGTTTTTGTCATTTCGTCATTTTTTTTAAATCTTCAAAAATGATGAAAAACGGCGCGCTATAGTATGCCGTACGATATGGGCTATAGCCCACGGTCCAAAATGATGAGAAACGAGGCTAACTCTTTTTTCCAAAATTTCAAAAAACATGGGCTATAACCCATCGTTTTTGTCATTTCGTCATTTTTTTTAAATCTTCAAAAATGATGAAAAACGGCGCGCTATAGTATGCCGTACGATATGGGCTATAGCCCACGGTCCAAAATGATGAGAAACGAGGCTAACTCTTTTTTCCAAAATTTCAAAAAACATGGGCTATAACCCATCGTTTTTGTCATTTCGTCATTTTTTTCAAATCTTCAAAAATGATGAAAAACGGCGCGCTATAGTATGACGTACGATATGGGCTATAGCCCACAGTCCAAAATGATGAGAAACGAGGCTAACTTTTTTTTCCAAAATTTAAAAAAACATGGGCTATAACCCATCGTTTTTGTAATTTCGTCATTTTTTTCAAATCCTCAAAAATGATGAAAAACGGCGTGCTATAGTATGCCGTACGATATGGGCTATAGCCCATGGTCCAAAATGATGAGAAACGAGGATAACTTTTTTTTCCAAAATTTCAAAAAACATGGGCTATAACCCATCGTTTTTTTCATTTTTTCATTTTTCTCAAATCCTCAAAAATGATGAAAAACGGCGTGCTATAGTATGCAGTACGATATGGCCTATAGCCCATGGTCCAAAATGATGAGAAACGAGGATAACTTTTTTTCCCAAAATTTAAAAAAACATGTGCTATAACCCATCGTTTTTTTCATTTTTTCATTTTTTTCAAATCCTCAAAAATGATGAAAAACGGCGTGCCATAGTATGCCGTACGATATGGGCTATAGCCCACGGTCCAAAATGATGAGAAACGAGGCTAACTTTTTTTTTCAAAATTTCAAAAAACATGGGCTATAACCCATCGTTTTTGTCATTTCGTCATTTTTTTCAAATCTTCAAAAATGATGAAAAACGGCGCGCTATAGTATGACGTACGATATGGGCTATAGCCCACGGTCCAAAATGATGAGAAACGAGGCTAACTTTTTTTTTCAAAATTAAAAAAAACATGGGCTATAACCCATCGTTTTTGTCATTTCGTCATTTTTTTCAAATCTTCAAAAATGATGAAAAACGGCGCGCTATAGTATGCCGTACGATATGGGCTATAGCCCACGATCCAAAATGATGAGAAACGAGGCTAACTTTTTTTTCCAAAATTTCAAAAAACATGGGCTATAACCCATCGTTTTTGTCATTTCGTCATTTTTTTCAAATCTTCAAAAATAATGAAAAACGGCGCGCTATAGTATGACGTACGATATGGGCTATAGCCCACGGTCCAAAATGATGAGAAACGAGGCTAACTTTTTTTTTCAAAATTAAAAAAAACATGGGCTATAACCCATCGTTTTTGTCATTTCGTCATTTTTTTCAAATCTTCAAAAATGATGAAAAACGGCGCGCTATAGTATGCCGTACGATATGGGCTATAGCCCACGGTCCAAAATGATGAGAAACGAGGCTAACTTTTTTTTCCAAAATTTCAAAAAACATGGGCTATAACCCATCGTTTTTGTCATTTCGTCATTTTTTTCAAATCTTCAAAAATGATGAAAAACGGCGCGCTATAGTATGCCGTACGATATGGGCTATAGCCCACGGTCCAAAATGATGAGAAACGAGGCTAACTTTTTTTTCCAAATTTTCAAAAAACATGGGCTATAACCCATCGTTTTTGTCATTTCGTCATTTTTTTCAAATCTTCAAAAATGATGAAAAACGGCACGCTATGATATGCCTTACGATATGGGCTATAGCCCACGGTCCAAAATGATGAGAAACGAGGCTAACTTTTTTTTCCAAAATTTCAAAAAACATGGGCTATAACCCATCGTTTTTGTCATTTCGTCATTTTTTTCAAATCTTCAAAAATTATGAAAAACGGCGCGCTATAGTATGACGTACGATATGGGCTATAGCCCACGGTCCAAAATGATGAGAAACGAGGCTAACTTTTTTTTTCAAAATAAAAAAAAACATGGGCTATAACCCAGCGTTTTTGTCATTTCGTCATTTTTTTCAAATCTTCAAAAATGATGAAAAACGGCGCGCTATAGTATGCCGTACGATATGGGCAATAGCCCACGGTCCAAAATGATGAGAAACGAGGCTAACTTTTTTTTCCAAAATTTCAAAAAACATGGGCTATAACCCATCGTTTTTGTCATTTCGTCATTTTTTTCAAATCTTCAAAAATTATGAAAAACGGCGCGCTATAGTATGCCGTACGATATGGGCTATAGCCCACGGTCCAAAATGATGAGAAACGAGGCTAACTTTTTTTTCCAAAATTTCAAAAAACATGGGCTATAACCCATCGTTTTTGTCATTTCGTCATTTTTTTCAAATCTTCAAAAATGATGAAAAACGGCACGCTATGATATGCCGTACGATATGGGCTATAGCCCACGGTCCAAAATGATGAGAAACGAGGCTAACTTTTTTTTCCAAAATTTCAAAAAACATGGGCTATAACCCATCGTTTTTGTCATTTCGTCATTTTTTTCAAATCTTCAAAAATGATGAAAAACGGCGCGCTATAGTATGACGTACGATATGGGCTATAGCCCACGGTCCAAAATGATGAGAAACGAGGCTAACTTTTTTTTTCAAAATAAAAAAAAACATGGGCTATAACCCATCGTTTTTGTCATTTCGTCATTTTTTTCAAATCTTCAAAAATGATGAAAAACGGCGCGCTATAGTATGCCGTACGATATGGGCTATAGCCCACGGTCCAAAATGATGAGAAACGAGGCTAACTGTTTTTTCCAAAATTTAAAAAAACATGGGCTATAACCCATCGTTTTTGTCATTTCGTCATTTTTTTCAAATCTTCAAAAATGATGAAAAACGGCGCGCTATAGTATGCCGTACGATATGGGCTATAGCCCACGGTCCAAAATGATGAGAAACGAGGCTAACTTTTTTTTCCAAAATTTCAAAAAACATGGGCTATAACCCATCGTTTTTGTCATTTCGTCATTTTTTTCAAATCTTCAAAAATGATGAAAAACGGCACGCTATAGTATGCCGTACGATATGGGTTATAGCCCACGGTCCAAAATGATGAGAAACGAGGCTAACTTTTTTTTCCAAAAGTTCAAAAAACATGGGCTATAACCCATCGTTTTTGTCATTTCGTCATTTTTTCCAAATCTTCAAAAATGATGAAAAACGGCGCGCTATAGTATGACGTACGATATGGGCTATAGCCCACGGTCCAAAATGATGAGAAACGAGGCTAACTTTTTTTTCCAAAATTTCAAAAAACATGGGCTATAACCCATCGTTTTTGTCATTTCGTCATTTTTTTCAAATCTTCAAAAATGATGAAAAACGGCGCGCTATAGTATGCCGTACGATATGGGCTATAGCCCACGGTCCAAAATGATGAGAAACGAGGCTAACTTTTTTTTCCAAAATTTCAAAAAACATGGGCTATAACCCATCGTTTTTGTCATTTCGTCATTTTTTTCAAATCTTCAAAAATGATGAAAAACGGCACGCTATAGTATGCCGTACGATATGGGCTATAGCCCACGGTCCAAAATGATGAGAAACGAGGCTAACTTTTTTTTCCAAAATTTAAAAAAACATGGGCTATAACCCATCGTTTTTGTCATTTCGTCATTTTTTTCAAATCTTCAAAAATGATGAAAAACGGCGCGCTATAGTATGCCGTACGATATGGGCAATAGCCCACGGTCCAAAATGATGAGAAACGAGGCTAACTTTTTTTTCCAAAATTTCAAAAAACATGGGCTATAACCCATCGTTTTTGTCATTTCGTCATTTTTTTCAAATCTTCAAAAATGATGAAAAACGGCGCGCTATAGTATGCCGTACGATATGGGCTATAGCCCACGGTCCAAAATGATGAGAAACGAGGCTAACTGTTTTTTCCAAAATTTAAAAAAACATGGGCTATAACCCATCGTTTTTGTCATTTCGTCATTTTTTTCAAATCTTCAAAAATGATGAAAAACGGCGCGCTATAGTATGCCGTACGATATGGGCTATAGCCCACGGTCCAAAATGATGAGAAACGAGGCTAACTTTTTTTTCCAAAATTTCAAAAAACATGGGCTATAACCCATCGTTTTTGTCATTTCGTCATTTTTTTCAAATCTTCAAAAATGATGAAAAACGGCACGCTATAGTATGCCGTACGATATGGGTTATAGCCCACGGTCCAAAATGATGAGAAACGAGGCTAACTTTTTTTTCCAAAAGTTCAAAAAACAGGGGCTATAACCCATCGTTTTTGTCATTTCGTCATTTTTTCCAAATCTTCAAAAATGATGAAAAACGGCGCGCTATAGTATGACGTACGATATGGGCTATAGCCCACGGTCCAAAATGATGAGAAACGAGGCTAACTTTTTTTTCCAAAATTTCAAAAAACATGGGCTATAACCCATCGTTTTTGTCATTTCGTCATTTTTTTCAAATCTTCAAAAATGATGAAAAACGGCGCGCTATAGTATGCCGTACGATATGGGCTATAGCCCACGGTCCAAAATGATGAGAAACGAGGCTAACTTTTTTTTCCAAAATTTCAAAAAACATGGGCTATAACCCATCGTTTTTGTCATTTCGTCATTTTTTTCAAATCTTCAAAAATGATGAAAAACGGCACGCTATAGTATGCCGTACGATATGGGCTATAGCCCACGGTCCAAAATGATGAGAAACGAGGCTAACTTTTTTTTCCAAAATTTAAAAAAACATGGGCTATAACCCATCGTTTTTGTCATTTCGTCATTTTTTTCAAATCTTCAAAAATGATGAAAAACGGCGCGCTATAGTATGCCGTACGATATGGGCTATAGCCCACGGTCCAAAATGATGAGAAACGAGGCTAACTTTTTTTTCCAAAATTTCAAAAAACATGGGCTATAACCCATCGTTTTTGTCATTTCGTCATTTTTTTCAAATCTTCAAAAATGATGAAAAACGGCGCGCTATAGTATGCCGTACGATATGGGCTATAGCCCACGGTCCAAAATGATGAGAAACGAGGCTAACTTTTTTTCTCCAAAATTTCAAAAAACATGGGCTATAACCCATCGTTTTTGTCATTTCGTCATTTTTTTCAAATCTTCAAAAATGATGAAAAACGGCGCGCTATAGTATGCCGTACGATATGGGCTATAGCCCACGGTCCAAAATGATGAGAAACGAGGCTAACTTTTTTTTCCAAAATTTCAAAAAACATGGGCTATAACCCATCGTTTTTGTCATTTCGTCATTTTTTTCAAATCTTCAAAAATGATGAAAAACGGCACGCTATGATATGCCTTACGATATGGGCTATAGCCCACGGTCCAAAATGATGAGAAACGAGGCTAACTTTTTTTTCCAAAATTTCAAAAAACATGGGCTATAACCCATCGTTTTTGTCATTTCGTCATTTTTTTCAAATCTTCAAAAATGATGAAAAACGGCGCGCTATAGTATGACGTACGATATGGGCTATAGCCCACGGTCCAAAATGATGAGAAACGAGGCTAACTTTTTTTTTCAAAATAAAAAAAAACATGGGCTATAACCCATCGTTTTTGTCATTTCGTCATTTTTTTCAAATCTTCAAAAATGATGAAAAACGGCGCGCTATAGTATGCCGTACGATATGGGCAATAGCCCACGGTCCAAAATGATGAGAAACGAGGCTAACTTTTTTTTCCAAAATTTCAAAAAACATGGGCTATAACCCATCGTTTTTGTCATTTCGTCATTTTTTTCAAATCTTCAAAAATGATGAAAAACGGCGCGCTATAGTATGCCGTACGATATGGGCTATAGCCCACGGTCCAAAATGATGAGAAACGAGGCTAACTTTTTTTTCCAAAATTTCAAAAAACATGGGCTATAACCCATCGTTTTTGTCATTTCGTCATTTTTTTCAAATCTTCAAAAATGATGAAAAACGGCACGCTATGATATGCCGTACGATATGGGCTATAGCCCACGGTCCAAAATGATGAGAAACGAGGCTAACTTTTTTTTCCAAAATTTCAAAAAACATGGGCTATAACCCATCGTTTTTGTCATTTCGTCATTTTTTTCAAATCTTCAAAAATGATGAAAAACGGCGCGCTATAGTATGACGTACGATATGGGCTATAGCCCACGGTCCAAAATGATGAGAAACGAGGCTAACTTTTTTTTTCAAAATTAAAAAAAACATGGGCTATAACCCATCGTTTTTGTCATTTCGTCATTTTTTTCAAATCTTCAAAAATGATGAAAAACGGCGCGCTATAGTATGCCGTACGATATGGGATATAGCCCACGGTCCAAAATGATGAGAAACGAGGCTAACTTTTTTTTCCAAAATTTCAAAAAACATGGGCTATAACCCATCGTTTTTGTCATTTCGTCATTTTTTTCAAATCTTCAAAAATGATGAAAAACGGCGCGCTATAGTATGCCGTACGATATGGGCTATAGCCCACGGTCCAAAATGATGAGAAACGAGGCTAACTTTTTTTTCCAAAATTTCAAAAAACATGGGCTTATAACCCATCGTTTTTGTCATTTCGTCATTTTTTTCAAATCTTCAAAAATGATGAAAAACGGCGCGATATAGTATGCCGTACGATATGGGCTATAGCCCACGGTCCAAAATGATGAGGAACGAGGCTAACTTTTTTTTCCAAAATTTCAAAAAACATGGGCTATAACCCATCGTTTTTGTCATTTCGTCATTTTTTTCAAATCTTCAAAAATGATGAAAAACGGCGCGCTATAGTATGACGTACGATATGGGCTATAGCCCACGGTCCAAAATGATGAGAAACGAGGCTAACTTTTTTTTCCAAAATTTCAAAAAACATGTGCTATAACCCATCGTTTTTGTCATTTCGTCATTTTTTTCAAATCTTCAAAAATGATGAAAAACGGCGCGCTATAGTTTGCCGTACGATATGGGCTATAGCCCACGGTCCAAAATGATGAGAAACGAGGCTAACTTTTTTTTCCAAAATTTCAAAAAACATAGGCTATAACCCATCGTTTTTGTCATTTCGTCATTTTTTTCAAATCTTCAAAAATGATGAAAAACGGCGCGCTATAGTATGACGTACGATATGGGCTATAGCCCACGGTCCAAAATCATGAGAAACAAGGCTTTTTTTCCAAAATTAAAAAAAACATGGGCTATAAGTTATAGCCCATGTTTTTATAAATTAAAAAAAAAAAAGTTAGCCTCGTTTCTCATCATTTTGGACCGTGGGCTATAGCCCATATCGTACGGCATACTATAGCGCGCCGTTTTTCATAATTTTTGAAGATTTGAAAAAAATGACGAAATGACAAAAACGATGGGTTATAGCCCATGTTTTTTGAAATTTTGGGGAAAAAAGTTAGCCTCGTTTCTCATCATTTTGGACCGTGGGCTATAGCCCATATCGTACGGCATACTATAGCGCGCCGTTTTTCATCATTTTTGAAGATTTGAAAAAAATGACGAAATGACAAAAACGATGGGTTATAGCCCATGTTTTTTGAAATTTTGGAAAAAAAAGTTAGCCTCGTTTCTCATCATTTTGGACCGTGGGCTATAGCCCATATCGTACGGCATACTATAGCGCGCCGTTTTTCATCATTTTTGAAGATTTGAAAAAAATGACGAAATGACAAAAACGATGGGTTATAGCCCATGTTTTTTTTAATTAAAAAAAAAAAAGTTAGCCTCGTTTCTCATCATTTTGGACCGTGGGCTATAGCCCATATCGTACGTCATACTATAGCGCGCCGTTTTTCATCATTTTTGACGATTTGAAAAAAATGACGAAATGACAAAAACGATGGGTTATAGCCCATGTTTTTTGAAATTTTGGAAAAAAAAGTTGGCCTCATTTCTCATCATTTTGGACCGTGGGCTATAGCCCATATCGTACGGCATACTATAGCGCGCCGTTTTTCATCATTTTTGAAGATTTGAAAAAAATGACGAAATGACAAAAACGATGGGTTATAGCCCATGTTTTTTGAAATTTTGGAAAAAAAAGTTAGCCTCGTTTCTCATCATTTTGGACCGTGGGCTATAGCCCATATCGTACGGCATACTATAGCGCGCCGTTTTTCATCATTTTTGAAGATTTGAAAAAAATTATGAAATGACAAAAACGATGGGTTATAGCCCATGTTTTTTTTAATTTTGAAAAAAAAAGTTAGCCTCGTTTCTCATCATTTTGGACCGTGGGCTATAGCCCATATCGTACGGCATACTATAGCGTGCCGTTTTTCATAATTTTTGAAGATTTGAAAAAAATGACGAAATGACAAAAACGATGGGTTATAGCCCATGTTTTTTGAAATTTTGGAAAAAAAAGTTAGCCTCGTTTCTCATCATTTTGGACCGTGGGCTATAGCCCATATCGTACGGCATACTATAGCGCGCCGTTTTTCATCATTCGACGAAATGACAAAAACGATGGGTTATAGCCCATGTTTTTTGAAATTTGGGAAAAAAAAGTTAGCCTCGTTTCTCATCATTTTGGACCGTGGGCTATAGCCCATATCGTACGGCATACTATAGCGCGCCGTTTTTCATCATTTTTGAAGATTTGAAAAAAATGACGAAATGACAAAAACGATGGGTTATAGCCCATGTTTTTTTTAATTTTGAAAAAAAAAGTTAGCCTCGTTTCTCATCATTTTGGACCTTGGGCTATAGCCCATATCGTACGGCATACTATAGCGTGCCGTTTTTCATCATTTTTGAAGATTTGAAAAAAATGACGAAATGACAAAAACGATGGGTTATAGCCCATGTTTTTTGAAATTTTGGAAAAAAAAGTTAGCCTCGTTTCTCATCATTTTGGACCGTGGGCTATAGCCCATATCGTACGGCATACTATAGCGCGCCTTTTTTCATCATTTTTGAAGATTTGAAAAAAATGACGAAATGACAAAAACGATGGGTTATAGCCCATGTTTTTTGAAATTTTGGAAAAAAAAGTTAGCCTCGTTTCTCATCATTTTGGACCGTGGGCTATAGCCCATATCGTACGGCATACTATAGCGCGCCGTTTTTCATCATTTTTGAAGATTTGAAAAAAATGACGAAATGACAAAAACGATGGGTTATAGCCCATGTTTTTTTTTATTTTGAAAAAAAAAGTTAGCCTCGTTTCTCATCATTTTGGACCGTGGGCTATAGCCCATATCGTACGTCATACTATAGCGCGCCGTTTTTCATCATTTTTGACGATTTGAAAAAAATGACAAAATGACAAAAACGATGGGTTATAGCCCATGTTTTTTGAAATTTTGGAAAAAAAAGTTGGCCTCGTTTCTCATCATTTTGGACCGTGGGCTATAGCCCATATCGTACGGCATACTATAGCGCGCCGTTTTTCATCATTTTTGAAGATTTGAAAAAAATGACGAAATGACAAAAACGATGGGTTATAGCCCATGTTTTTTTTAATTTTGAAAAAAAAAGTTAGCCTCGTTTCTCATCATTTTGGACCTTGGGCTATAGCCCATATCGTACGGCATACTATAGCGTGCCGTTTTTCATCATTTTTGAAGATTTGAAAAAAATGACGAAATGACAAAAACGATGGGTTATAGCCCATGTTTTTTGAAATTTTGGAAAAAAAAGTTAGCCTCGTTTCTCATCATTTTGGACCGTGGGCTATAGCCCATATCGTACGGCATACTATAGCGCGCCTTTTTTCATCATTTTTGAAGATTTGAAAAAAATGACGAAATGACAAAAACGATGGGTTATAGCCCATGTTTTTTGAAATTTTGGAAAAAAAAGTTAGCCTCGTTTCTCATCATTTTGTGACCGTGGGCTATAGCCCATATCGTACGGCATACTATAGCGCGCCGTTTTTCATCATTTTTGAAGATTTGAAAAAAATGACGAAATGACAAAAACAATGGGTTATAGCCCATGTTTTTTTTTATTTTGAAAAAAAAAGTTAGCCTCGTTTCTCATCATTTTGGACCGTGGGCTATAGCCCATATCGTACGTCATACTATAGCGCGCCGTTTTTCATCATTTTTGACGATTTGAAAAAAATGACGAAATGACAAAAACGATGGGTTATAGCCCATGTTTTTTGAAATTTTGGAAAAAAAAGTTGGCCTCATTTCTCATCATTTTGGACCGTGGGCTATAGCCCATATCGTACGGCATACTATAGCGCGCCGTTTTTCATCATTTTTGAAGATTTGAAAAAAATGACGAAATGACAAAAACGATGGGTTATAGCCCATGTTTTTTGAAATTTTGGAAAAAAAAGTTAGCCTCGTTTCTCATCATTTTGGACCGTGGGCTATAGCCCATATCGTACGGCATACTATAGCGCGCCGTTTTTCATCATTTTTGAAGATTTGAAAAAAATGACGAAATGACAAAAACGATGGGTTATAGCCCATGTTTTTTGAAATTTTGGAAAAAAAAGTTAGCCTCGTTTCTCATCATTTTGGACCGTGGGCTATAGCCCATATCGTACGGCATACTATATCGCGCCGTTTTTCATCATTTTTGAAGATTTGAAAAAAATGATGAAATGACAAAAACGATGGGTTATAGCCCATGTTTTTTTTAATTTTGAAAAAAAAAGTTAGCCTCGTTTCTCATCATTTTGGACCGTGGGCTATAGCCCATATCGTACGGCATACTATAGCGTGCCGTTTTTCATCATTTTTGAAGATTTGAAAAAAATGACGAAATGACAAAAACGATGGGTTATAGCCCATGTTTTTTTAAATTTTGGAAAAAAAAGTTAGCCTCGTTTCTCATCATTTTGGACCGTGGGCTATAGCCCATATCGTACGGCATACTATAGCGCGCCGTTTTTCATCATTCGACGAAATGACAAAAACGATGGGTTATAGCCCATGTTTTTTGAAATTTGGGAAAAAAAAGTTAGCCTCGTTTCTCATCATTTTGGACCGTGGGCTATAGCCCATATCGTACGGCATACTATAGCGCGCCGTTTTTCATCATTTTTGAAGATTTGAAAAAAATGACGAAATGACAAAAACGATGGGTTATAGCCCATGTTTTTTTTAATTTTGAAAAAAAAAGTTAGCCTCGTTTCTCATCATTTTGGACCTTGGGCTATAGCCCATATCGTACGGCATACTATAGCGTGCCGTTTTTCATCATTTTTGAAGATTTGAAAAAAATGACGAAATGACAAAAACGATGGGTTATAGCCCATGTTTTTTGAAATTTTGGAAAAAAAAGTTAGCCTTGTTTCTCATCATTTTGGACCGTGGGCTATAGCCCATATCGTACGGCATACTATAGCGCGCCTTTTTTCATCATTTTTGAAGATTTGAAAAAAATGACGAAATGACAAAAACGATGGGTTATAGCCCATGTTTTTTGAAATTTTGAAAAAAAAAGTTAGCCTCGTTTCTCATCATTTTGGACCGTGGGCTATAGCCCATATCGTACGTCATACTATAGCGCCCCGTTTTTCATCATTTTTGAAGATTTGAAAAAAATGACGAAATGACAAAAACGATGGGTTATAGCCCATGTTTTTTGAAATTTTGGAAAAAAAAGTTAGCCTCGTTTCTCATCATTTTGGACCGTGGGCTATAGCCCATATCGTACGGCATACTATAGCGCGCCGTTTTTCATCATTTTTGAAGATTTGAAAAAAATGACGAAATGACAAAAACGATGGGTTATAGCCCATGTTTTTTTTAATTTTATCGTACGGCATACTATAGCGCGCCGTTTTTCATCATTCGACGAAATGACAAAAACGATGGGTTATAGCCCATGTTTTTTGAAATTTGGGAAAAAAAAGTTAGCCTCGTTTCTCATCATTTTGGACCGTGGGCTATAGCCCATATCGTACGGCATACTATAGCGCGCCGTTTTTCATCATTTTTGAAGATTTGAAAAAAATGACGAAATGACAAAAACGATGGGTTATAGCCCATGTTTTTTTTAATTTTGAAAAAAAAAGTTAGCCTCGTTTCTCATCATTTTGGACCTTGGGCTATAGCCCATATCGTACGGCATACTATAGCGTGCCGTTTTTCATCATTTTTGAAGATTTGAAAAAAATGACGAAATGACAAAAACGATGGGTTATAGCCCATGTTTTTTTTAATTTTGAAAAAAAAAGTTAGCCTCGTTTCTCATCATTTTGGACCGTGGGCTATAGCCCATATCGTACGTCATACTATAGCGCGCCGTTTTTCATCATTTTTGACGATTTGAAAAAAATGACGAAATGACAAAAACGATGGGTTATAGCCCATGTTTTTTGAAATTTTGGAAAAAAAAGTTGGCCTCATTTCTCATCATTTTGGACCGTGGGCTATAGCCCATATCGTACGGCATACTATAGCGCGCCGTTTTTCATCATTTTTGAAGATTTGAAAAAAATGACGAAATGACAAAAACGATGGGTTATAGCCCATGTTTTTTGAAATTTTGGAAAAAAAAGTTAGCCTCGTTTCTCATCATTTTGGACCGTGGGCTATAGCCCATATCGTACGGCATACTATAGCGCGCCGTTTTTCATCATTTTTGAAGATTTGAAAAAAATGACGAAATGACAAAAACGATGGGTTATATCCCATGTTTTTTGAAATTTTGGAAAAAAAAGTTAGCCTCGTTTCTCATCATTTTGGACCGTGGGCTATAGCCCATATCGTACGGCATACTATAGCGCGCCGTTTTTCATCATTTTTGAAGATTTGAAAAAAATGATGAAATGACAAAAACGATGGGTTATAGCCCATGTTTTTTTTAATTTTGAAAAAAAAAGTTAGCCTCGTTTCTCATCATTTTGGACCGTGGGCTATAGCCCATATCGTACGGCATACTATAGCGTGCCGTTTTTCATCATTTTTGAAGATTTGAAAAAAATGACGAAATGACAAAAACGATGGGTTATAGCCCATGTTTTTTTTAATTTTGGAAAAAAAAGTTAGCCTCGTTTCTCATCATTTTGGACCGTGGGCTATAGCCCATATCGTACGGCATACTATAGCGCGCCGTTTTTCATCATTCGACGAAATGACAAAAACGATGGGTTATAGCCCATGTTTTTTGAAATTTTGAAAAAAAAAGTTAGCCTCGTTTCTCATCATTTTGGACCGTGGGCTATAGCCCATATCGTACGTCATACTATAGCGCCCCGTTTTTCATCATTTTTGAAGATTTGAAAAAAATGACGAAATGACAAAAACGATGGGTTATACCCCATGTTTTTTGAAATTTTGGAAAAAAAAGTTAGCCTCGTTTCTCATCATTTTGGACCGTGGGCTATAGCCCATATCGTACGGCATACTATAGCGCGCCGTTTTTCATCATTTTTGAAGATTTGAAAAAAATGACGAAATGACAAAAACGATGGGTTATAGCCCATGTTTTTTTTAATTTTATCGTACGGCATACTATAGCGCGCCGTTTTTCATCATTCGACGAAATGACAAAAACGATGGGTTATAGCCCATGTTTTTTGAAATTTGGGAAAAAAAAGTTAGCCTCGTTTCTCATCATTTTGGACCGTGGGCTATAGCCCATATCGTACGGCATACTATAGCGCGCCGTTTTTCATCATTTTTGAAGATTTGAAAAAAATGACGAAATGACAAAAACGATGGGTTATAGCCCATGTTTTTTTTAATTTTGAAAAAAAAAGTTAGCCTCGTTTCTCATCATTTTGGACCTTGGGCTATAGCCCATATCGTACGGCATACTATAGCGTGCCGTTTTTCATCATTTTTGAAGATTTGAAAAAAATGACGAAATGACAAAAACGATGGGTTATAGCCCATGTTTTTTGAAATTTTGGAAAAAAAAGTTAGCCTCGTTTCTCATCATTTTGGACCGTGGGCTATAGCCCATATCGTACGGCATACTATAGCGCGCCGTTTTTCATCATTTTTGAAGATTTGAAAAAAATGACGAAATGACAAAAACGATGGGTTATAGCCCATGTTTTTTTTAATTTTGAAAAAAAAAGTTAGCCTCGTTTCTCATCATTTTGGACCGTGGGCTATAGCCCATATCGTACGTCATACTATAGCGCCCCGTTTTTCATCATTTTTGAAGATTTGAAAAAAATGACGAAATGACAAAAACGATGGGTTATAGCCCATGTTTTTTGAAATTTTGGAAAAAAAAGTTAGCCTCGTTTCTCATCATTTTGGACCGTGGGCTATAGCCCATATCGTACGGCATACTATAGCGCGCCGTTTTTCATCATTTTTGAAGATTTGAAAAAAATGACGAAATGACAAAAACGATGGGTTATAGCCCATGTTTTTTTTAATTTTGAAAAAAAAAGTTAGCCTCGTTTCTCATCATTTTGGACCGTGGGCTATAGCCCATATCGTACGTCATACTATAGCGCGCCGTTTTTCATCATTTTTGAAGATTTGAAAAAAATGACGAAATGACAAAAACGATGGGTTATAGCCCATGTTTTTTGAAATTTTGGAAAAAAAAGTTAGCCTCGTTTCTCATCATTTTGGACCGTGGGCTATAGCCCATATCGTACGGCATACTATAGCGCGCCGTTTTTCATCATTTATGAAGATTTGAAAAAAATGACGAAATGACAAAAACGATGGGTTATAGCCCATGTTTTTGGAAATTTTGGAAAAAAAAGTTAGCCTCGTTTCTCATCATTTTGGACCGTGGGCTATAGCCCATATCGTACGGCATACTATAGCGCGCCGTTTTTCATCATTTTTGAAGATTTGAAAAAAATGACGAAATGACAAAAACGATGGGTTATAGCCCATGTTTTTTTTAATTTTGAAAAAAAAAGTTAGCCTCGTTTCTCATCATTTTGGACCGTGGGCTATAGCCCATATCGTACGTCATACTATAGCGCGCCGTTTTTCATCATTTTTGAAGATTTGAAAAAAATGACGAAATGACAAAAACGATGGGTTATAGCCCATGTTTTTTGAAATTTTGGAAAAAAAAGTTAGCCTCGTTTCTCATCATTTTGGACCGTGGGCTATAGCCCATATCGTACGGCATACTATAGCGCGCCGTTTTTCATCATTTATGAAGATTTGAAAAAAATGACGAAATGACAAAAACGATGGGTTATAGCCCATGTTTTTGGAAATTTTGGAAAAAAAAGTTAGCCTCGTTTCTCATCATTTTGGACCGTGGGCTATAGCCCATATCGTACGGCATACTATAGCGCGCCGTTTTTCATCATTTTTGAAGATTTGAAAAAAATGACGAAATGACAAAAACGATGGGTTATAGCCCATGTTTTTTTTAATTTTGAAAAAAAACACCCACACACACACCCACACGCACGCACACACGCATGCACGCACGCACGCACACACACACACACACACACACACACACACACACACACACACACACTGAAAAACTAACTGTCTTTTCAGGAAAAGGTATTCAGGTATTCAGCCGTTGTACAGAGGCTTAGAGAATGTGAAATATGCAGCACACTCATTCCGTTACGCAGGTTTTGACCATCGGTACATTAATCTAGCTCCTCGTGGAGGAGTGAGGATTATATTTCAGGGCTGTGTCGGATGAGAATCTGGCACTAAACACTGGACGTGATGATGGATCCATGTCTCTTGGGCTACGCGGAAACACTCATTTCTGGTTGGCTGTCAGGTTGCAGATATCAGGACACCTCAAACAAAGTCTGTCCAACATGTAGTCTCACCATGGCTGGATTATTGTACCGATCCATTCATCACGAAAGATGTTGGATACTCAAAATGACACTATTCATTCTCATAATAAACCTATTACAGTTTAATCACTTCTTTATTTTTGTATCAATGTTGTTACTCAAAGGGAACAGCAGACTGCATTGTGGCAGGTAGCAAGTAGATCAGTGACTTAGCACACTGGCTGCATGATCTGGAGGTTGTGGGTTCAAACCCCACTCAAATCTTTACTAAATCTGCCATTGACCCCTGTCACGGGGCAACCTGTGCCCTATATACAAAGACACATGAACCTGCCTTCTATAACATGCAAGGACTAATGTTTTAAACTTGTGTATGGAAAACTGTGTTCACTGATTGTTTGCTAATTGTCTCTCCTGCACTGCTGGTGGCATTTCCCTTGATTTAGGAAGGGGCCAAAGTTGAATACACAAAAGCTAAGGCACTGGTGGTGGCACTTCTGGTTTACCGGAACGGGGTTCAACTCCCTGCAGTGCCCTGCTCAATGTGTTGTATTTACCGGAAAAATTGTGTTGCGGAGGATGAGAAACATTAGCAAATTGCTTTTTTCAAAAAATTGTGGAAAATTGCAGGCTATAACCCATCGTTTTTGTAATTTCGTCATTTTTTTCAAATCTTCAAAAATGATGAAAAACGGCGCACTATAGTATGCCGTACGATATGGGCTATAGCCCACGGTCCAAAATGATGAGAAACGAGGCTAACTTTTTTTTTCAAAATTAAAAAAAACATGGGCTATAACCCATCGTTTTTGTCATTTCGTCATTTTTTTTAAATCTTCAAAAATGATGAAAAACGGCGCGCTATAGTATGCCGTACGATATGGGCTATAGCCCACGGTCCAAAATGATGAGAAACGAGGCTAACTTTTTTTTCCAAAATTAAAAAAAACATGGGCTATAACCCATCGTTTTTGTCATTTCGTCATTTTTTTCAAATCTTCAAAAATGATGAAAAACGGCGCGCTATAGTATGCCGTACGATATGGGCTATAGCCCACGGTCCAAAATGATGAGAAACGAGGCTAACTTTTTTTTCCAAAATTTCAAAAAACATGGGCTATAACCCATCGTTTTTGTCATTTCGTCATTTTTTTCAAATCTTCAAAAATGATGAAAAACGGCGCGCTATAGTATGCCGTACGATATGGGCTATAGCCCACGGTCCAAAATGATGAGAAACGAGGCTAACTTTTTTTTCCAAAATTTCAAAAAACATGGGCTATAACCCATCGTTTTTGTCATTTCGTCATTTTTTTCAAATCTTCAAAAATGATGAAAAACGGCGCGCTATAGTATGACGTACGATATGGGCTATAGCCCACGGTCCAAAATGATGAGAAACGAGGCTAACTTTTTTTTTCAAAATTAAAAAAAACATGGGCTATAACCCATCGTTTTTGTCATTTCGTCATTTTTTTCAAATCTTCAAAAATGATGAAAAACGGCGCGCTATAGTATGCCGTACGATATGGGCTATAGCCCACGGTCCAAAATGATGAGAAACGAGGCTAACTTTTTTTTCCAAAATTAAAAAAAACATGGGCTATAACCCATCGTTTTTGTCATTTCGTCATTTTTTTCAAATCTTCAAAAATGATGAAAAACGGCACGCTATAGTATGCCGTACGATATGGGCTATAGCCCACGGTCCAAAATGATGAGAAACGAGGCTAACTTTTTTTTCCAAAATTTCAAAAAACATGGGCTATAACCCATCGTTTTTGTCATTTCGTCATTTTTTTCAAATCTTCAAAAATGATGAAAAACGGCGCGCTATAGTATGACGTACGATATGGGCTATAGCCCACGGTCCAAAATGATGAGAAACGAGGCTAACTTTTTTTTTCAAAATTAAAAAAAACATGGGCTATAACCCATCGTTTTTGTCATTTCGTCATTTTTTCAAATCTTCAAAAATGATGAAAAACGGCGCGCTATAGTATGCCGTACGATATGGGCTATAGCCCACGGTCCAAAATGATGAGAAACGAGGCTAACTTTTTTTCCCAAAATTTCAAAAAACATGGGCTATAACCCATCGTTTTTGTCATTTCGTCATTTTTTTTCAAATCTTCAAAAATGATGAAAAACGGCACGCTATAGTATGCCGTACGATATGGGCTATAGCCCACGGTCCAAAATGATGAGAAACGAGGCTAACTTTTTTTTCCAAAATTTCAAAAAACATGGGCTATAACCCATCGTTTTTGTCATTTCGTCATTTTTTTCAAATCTTCAAAAATGATGAAAAACGGCGCGCTATAGTATGACGTACGATATGGGCTATAGCCCACGGTCCAAAATGATGAGAAACGAGGCTAACTTTTTTTTTCAAAATAAAAAAAAACATGGGCTATAACCCATCGTTTTTGTCATTTTGTCATTTTTTTCAAATCTTCAAAAATGATGAAAAACGGCGAGCTATAGTATGCCGTACGATATGGGCTATAGCCCACGGTCCAAAATGATGAGAAACGAGGCTAACTTTTTTTTCCAAAATTAAAAAAAACATGGGCTATAACCCATCGTTTTTGTCATTTCGTCATTTTTTTTAAATCTTCAAAAATGATGAAAAACGGCGCGCTATATTATGCCGTACGATATGGGCTATAGCCCACGGTCCAAAATGATGAGAAACGAGGCTAACTTTTTTTTCCAAAATTTCAAAAAACATGGGCTATAACCCATCGTTTTTGTCATTTCGTCATTTTTTTCAAATCTTCAAAAATGATGAAAAACGGCGCGCTATAGTATGCCGTACGATATGGGCTATAGCCCACGGTCCAAAATGATGAGAAACGAGGCTAACTTTTTTTCCCAAAATTTCAAAAAACATGGGCTATAACCCATCGTTTTTGTCATTTCGTCATTTTTTTCAAATCTTCAAAAATGATGAAAAACGGCGCGCTATAGTATGCCGTACGATATGGGCTATAGCCCACGGTCCAAAATGATGAGAAACGAGGCTAACTTTTTTTCCCAAAATTTCAAAAAACATGGGCTATAACCCATCGTTTTTGTCATTTCGTCATTTTTTTCAAATCTTCAAAAATGATGAAAAACGGCGCGCTATAGTATGACGTACATCGTACGATATGGGCTATAGCCCACGGTCCAAAATGATGAGAAACGAGGCTAACTTTTTTTTTCAAAATAAAAAAAAACATGGGCTATAACCCATCGTTTTTGTCATTTCGTCATTTTTTTCAAATCTTCAAAAATGATGAAAAACGGCGCGCTATAGTATGCCGTACGATATGGGCTATAGCCCACGGTCCAAAATGATGAGAAACGAGGCTAACTTTTTTTTCCAAAATTTAAAAAAACATGGGATATAACCCATCGTTTTTGTCATTTCGTCATTTTTTTCAAATCTTCAAAAATGATGAAAAACGGCGCGCTATAGTATGACGTACGATATGGGCTATAGCCCACGGTCCAAAATGATGAGAAACGAGGCTAACTTTTTTTTCCAAAATTTCAAAAAACATGGGCTATAACCCATCGTTTTTGTCATTTCGTCATTTTTTTCAAATCTTCAAAAATGATGAAAAACGGCACGCTATAGTATGCCGTACGATATGGGCTATAGCCCACGGTCCAAAATGATGAGAAACGAGGCTAACTTTTTTTTCCAAAATTTCAAAAAACATGGGCTATAACCCATCGTTTTTGTCATTTCGTCATTTTTTTCAAATCTTCAAAAATGATGAAAAACGGCGCGCTATAGTATGCCGTACGATATGGGCTATAGCCCACGGTCCAAAATGATGAGAAACGAGGCTAACTTTTTTTTCCAAAATTTCAAAAAACATGGGCTATAACCCATCGTTTTTGTCATTTCGTCATTTTTTTCAAATCTTCAAAAATGATGAAGAACGGCGAGCTATAGTATGCCGTACGATATGGGCTATAGCCCACGGTCCAAAATGATGAGAAACGAGGCTAACTTTTTTTTCCAAAATTAAAAAAAACATGGGCTATAACCCATCGTTTTTGTCATTTCGTCATTTTTTTTAAATCTTCAAAAATGATGAAAAACGGCGCGCTATAGTATGCCGTACGATATGGGCTATAGCCCACGGTCCAAAATGATGAGAAACGAGGCTAACTTTTTTTTCCAAAATTTCAAAAAACATGGGCTATAACCCATCGTTTTTGTCATTTCGTCATTTTTTTCAAATCTTCAAAAATGATGAAAAACGGCGCGCTATAGTATGCCGTACGATATGGGCTATAGCCCACGGTCCAAAATGATGAGAAACGAGGCTAACTTTTTTTCCCAAAATTTCAAAAAACATGGGCTATAACCCATCGTTTTTGTCATTTCGTCATTTTTTTCAAATCTTCAAAAATGATGAAAAACGGCGCGCTATAGTATGCCGTACGATATGGGCTATAGCCCACGGTCCAAAATGATGAGAAACGAGGCTAACTTTTTTTCCCAAAATTTCAAAAAACATGGGCTATAACCCATCGTTTTTGTCATTTCGTCATTTTTTTCAAATCTTCAAAAATGATGAAAAACGGCGCGCTATAGTATGCCGTACGATATGGGCTATAGCCCACGGTCCAAAATGATGAGAAACGAGGCTAACTTTTTTTTCCAAAATTTCAAAAAACATGGGCTATAACCCATCGTTTTTGTCATTTCGTCATTTTTTTCAAATCTTCAAAAATGATGAAAAACGGCGCGCTATAGTATGACGTACGTCGTACGATATGGGCTATAGCCCACGGTCCAAAATGATGAGAAACGAGGCTAACTTTTTTTTTCAAAATAAAAAAAAACATGGGCTATAACCCATCGTTTTTGTCATTTCGTCATTTTTTTCAAATCTTCAAAAATGATGAAAAACGGCGCGCTATGGTATGCCGTACGATATGGGCTATAGCCCACGGTCCAAAATGATGAGAAACGAGGCTAACTTTTTTTTCCAAAATTTAAAAAAACATGGGCTATAACCCATCGTTTTTGTCATTTCATCATTTTTTTCAAATCTTCAAAAATGATGAAAAACGGCGCGCTATAGTATGACGTACGATATGGGCTATAGCCCACGGTCCAAAATGATGAGAAACGAGGCTAACTTTTTTTTCCAAAATTTCAAAAAACATGGGCTATA
Source organism: Protomyctophum bolini (assembly GCF_963924005.1). Classification (NCBI taxonomy): domain Eukaryota; kingdom Metazoa; phylum Chordata; class Actinopteri; order Myctophiformes; family Myctophidae; genus Protomyctophum; species Protomyctophum bolini. The sequence goes on from NC_137866.1 coordinate 12,091,059, forward strand.
ACCCATCGTTTTGTCATTTCGTCATTTTTTTCAAATCTTCAAAAATGATGAAAAACGGCGCGCTATAGTATGACGTACGATATGGGCTATAGCCCACGGTCCAAAATGATGAGAAACGAGGCTAACTTTTTTTTTCAAAATTTCAAAAAACATGGGCTATAACCCATCGTTTTTGTCATTTCGTCATTTTTTCAAATCTTCAAAAATGATGAAAAACGGCGCGCTATAGTATGCCGTACGATATGGGCTATAGCCCACGGTCCAAAATGATGAGAAACGAGGCTAACTTTTTTTTCCAAAATTTCAAAAAACATGGGCTATAACCCATCGTTTTTGTCATTTCGTCATTTTTTTTCAAATCTTCAAAAATGATGAAAAACGGCACGCTATAGTATGCCGTACGATATGGGCTATAGCCCACGGTCCAAAATGATGAGAAACGAGGCTAACTTTTTTTTCCAAAATTTCAAAAAACATGGGCTATAACCCATCGTTTTTGTCATTTCGGCATTTTTTTCAAATCTTCAAAAATGATGAAAAACGGCGCGCTATAGTATGACGTACGATATGGGCTATAGCCCACGGTCCAAAATGATGAGAAACGAGGCTAACTTTTTTTTTCAAAATAAAAAAAAACATGGGCTATAACCCATCGTTTTTGTCATTTCGTCATTTTTTTCAAATCTTCAAAAATGATGAAAAACGGCGCGCTATAGTATGCCGTACGATATGGGCTATAGCCCACGGTCCAAAATGATGAGAAACGAGGCTAACTTTTTTTCCCAAAATTTCAAATAACATGGGCTATAACCCATCGTTTTTGTCATTTCGTAATTTTTATCAAATCTTCAAAAATGATGAAAAACGGCGCGCTATAGTATGCCGTACGATATGGGCTATAGCCCACGGTCCAAAATGATGAGAAACGAGGCTAACTTTTTTTTCCAAAATTTCAAAAAACATGGGCTATAACCCATCGTTTTTGTCATTTCGTCATTTTTTTCAAATCTTCAAAAATGATGAAAAACGGCGCGCTATAGTATGACGTACGATATGGGCTATAGCCCACGGTCCAAAATGATGAGAAACGAGGCTAACTTTTTTTTTCAAAATAAAAAAAAACATGGGCTATAACCCATCGTTTTTGTCATTTCGTCATTTTTTTCAAATCTTCAAAAATGATGAAAAACGGCGTGCTATAGTATGCCGTACGATATGGGCTATAGCCCACGGTCCAAAATGATGAGAAACAAGGCTAACTTTTTTTCCCAAAATTTCAAAAAACATGGGCTATAACCCATCGTTTTTGTCATTTCGTCATTTTTTTCAAATCTTCAAAAATGATGAAAAACGGCGCGCTATAGTATGCCGTACGATATGGGCTATAGCCCACGGTCCAAAATGATGAGAAACGAGGCTAACTTTTTTTCCCAAAATTTCAAAAAACATGGGCTATAACCCATCGTTTTTGTCATTTCGTCATTTTTTTCAAATCTTCAAAAATGATGAAAAACGGCACGCTATAGTATGCCGTACGATATGGGCTATAGCCCACGGTCCAAAATGATGAGAAACGAGGCTAACTTTTTTTCCCAAAATTTCAAAAAACATGGGCTATAACCCATCGTTTTTGTCATTTCGTCATTTTTTTCAAATCTTCAAAAATGATGAAAAACTTTTTTTTTCAAAATTTCAAAAAACATGGGCTATAACTTATAGCCCATGTTTTTTTAAATTTTGGAAAAAAAAGTTAGCCTCGTTTCTCATCATTTTGGACCGTGGGCTATAGCCCATATCGTACGTCATACTATAGCGCGCCGTTTTTCATCATTTTTGAAGATTTGAAAAAAATGACGAAATTACAAAAACGATGGGTTATAGCCCATGTATTTTGAAATTTTGGGAAAAAAAGTTAGCCTCGTTTCTCATCATTTTGGACCGTGGGCTATAGCCCATATCGTACGGCATACTATAGCGCGCCGTTTTTCATCATTTTTGAAGATTTGAAAAAAATGACGAAATGACAAAAACGATGGGTTATAGCCCATGTTTTTTGAAATTTTGGAAAAAAAAGTTAGCCTCGTTTCTCATCATTTTGGACCGTGGGCTATAGCCCATATCGTACGGCATACTATAGCGCGCCGTTTTTCATCATTTTTGAAGATTTGAAAAAAATGACGAAATGACAAAAACGATGGGTTATAGCCCATGTTTTTTTTATTTTGAAAAAAAGAAGTTAGCCTCGTTTCTCATGATTTTGGACCGTGGGCTATAGCCCATATCGTACGTCATACTATAGCGCGCCGTTTTTCATCATTTTTGAAGATTTGAAAAAAATGACGAAATGACAAAAACGATGGGTTATAGCCCATGTTTTTTGAAATTTTGGAAAAAAAAGTTAGCCTCGTTTCTCATCATTTTGGACCGTGGGCTATAGCCCATATCGTACGGCATACTATAGCGCGCCGTTTTTCATCATTTTTGAAGATTTAAAAAAAATGACGAAATGACAAAAACGATGGGTTATAGCCCATGTTTTTTTAAATTTTGGGAAAAAAAGTTAGCCTCGTTTCTCATCATTTTGGACCGTGGGCTATAGCCCATATCGTACGTCATACTATAGCGCGCCGTTTTTCATCATTTTTGAAGATTTGAAAAAAATGACGAAATTACAAAAACGATGGGTTATAGCCCATGTTTTTTGAAATTTTGGGAAAAAAAGTTAGCCTCGTTTCTCATCATTTTGGACCGTGGGCTATAGCCCATATCGTACGGCATACTATAGCGCGCCGTTTTTCATCATTTTTGAAGATTTGAAAAAAATGACGAAATGACAAAAACGATGGGTTATAGCCCATGTTTTTTTTATTTTGAAAAAAAGAAGTTAGCCTCGTTTCTCATGATTTTGGACCGTGGGCTATAGCCCATATCGTACGTCATACTATAGCGCGCCGTTTTTCATCATTTTTGAAGATTTGAAAAAAATGACGAAATTACAAAAACGATGGGTTATAGCCCATGTTTTTTGAAATTTTGGAAAAAAAAGTTAGCCTCGTTTCTCATCATTTTGGACCGTGGGCTATAGCCCATATCGTACGGCATACTATAGCGCGCCGTTTTTCATCATTTTTGAAGATTTGAAAAAAATGACGAAATGACAAAAACGATGGGTTATAGCCCATGTTTTTTGAAATTTTGGAAAAAAAAGTTAGCCTCGTTTCTCATCATTTTGGACCGTGGGCTATAGCCCATATCGTACGGCATACTATAGCGCGCCGTTTTTCATCATTTTTGAAGATTTGAAAAAAATGACGAAATGACAAAAACGATGGGTTATAGCCCATGTTTTTTGAAATTTTGGAAAAAAAAGTTAGCCTCGTTTCTCATCATTTTGGACCGTGGGCTATAGCCCATATCGTACGGCATACTATAGCGCGCCGTTTTTCATCATTTTTGAAGATTTGAAAAAAATGATGAAATGACAAAAACGATGGGTTATAGCCCATGTTTTTTTTAATTTTGAAAAAAAAAGTTAGCCTCGTTTCTCATCATTTTGGACTGTGGGCTATAGCCCATATCGTACGGCATACTATAGCGCGCCGTTTTTCATCATTTTTGAAGATTTGAAAAAAATGACGAAATGACAAAAACGATGGGTTATAGCCCATGTTTTTTGAAATTTTGGAAAAAAAAGTTAGCCTCGTTTCTCATCATTTTGGACCGTGGGCTATAGCCCATATCGTACGGCATACTATAGCGCGCCGTTTTTCATCATTTTTGAAGATTTGAAAAAAATGACGAAATGACAAAAACGATGGGTTATAGCCCATGTTTTTTTTATTTTGAAAAAAAGAAGTTAGCCTCGTTTCTCATGATTTTGGACCGTGGGCTATAGCCCATATCGTACGTCATACTATAGCGCGCCGTTTTTCATCATTTTTGAAGATTTGAAAAAAATGACGAAATGACAAAAACGATGGGTTATAGCCCATGTTTTTTGAAATTTTGGAAAAAAAAGTTAGCCTCGTTTCTCATCATTTTGGACCGTGGGCTATAGCCCATATCGTACGGCATACTATAGCGCGCCGTTTTTCATCATTTTTGAAGATTTAAAAAAAATGACGAAATGACAAAAACGATGGGTTATAGCCCATGTTTTTTTAAATTTTGGAAAAAAAAGTTAGCCTCGTTTCTCATCATTTTGGACCGTGGGCTATAGCCCATATCGTACGTCATACTATAGCGCGCCGTTTTTCATCATTTTTGAAGATTTGAAAAAAATGACGAAATTACAAAAACGATGGGTTATAGCCCATGTTTTTTGAAATTTTGGGAAAAAAAAGTTAGCCTCGTTTCTCATCATTTTGGACCGTGGGCTATAGCCCATATCGTACGGCATACTATAGCGCGCCGTTTTTCATCATTTTTGAAGATTTGAAAAAAATGACGAAATGACAAAAACGATGGGTTATAGCCCATGTTTCTTGAAATTTTGGAAAAAAAAGTTAGCCTCGTTTCTCATCATTTTGGACCGTGGGCTATAGCCCATATCGTACGACATACTATAGCGCGCCGTTTTTCATCATTTTTGAAGATTTGAAAAAATGACGAAATGACAAAAACGATGGGTTATAGCCCATGTTTTTTTTATTTTGAAAAAAAGAAGTTAGCCTCGTTTCTCATGATTTTGGACCGTGGGCTATAGCCCATATCGTACGTCATACTATAGCGCGCCGTTTTTCATCATTTTTGAAGATTTGAAAAAAATGACGAAATGACAAAAACGATGGGTTATAGCCCATGTTTTTTGAAATTTTGGAAAAAAAAGTTAGCCTCGTTTCTCATCATTTTGGACCGTGGGCTATAGCCCATATCGTACGGCATACTATAGCGCGCCGTTTTTCATCATTTTTGAAGATTTGAAAAAAATGACGAAATGACAAAAACGATGGGTTATAGCCCATGTTTTTTGAAATTTTGGAAAAAAAAGTTAGCCTCGTTTCTCATCATTTTGGACCGTGGGCTATAGCCCATATCGTACGGCATACTATAGCGCGCCGTTTTTCATCATTTTTGAAGATTTGAAAAAAATGACGAAATGACAAAAACGATGGGTTATAGCCCATGTTTTTTGAAATTTTGGGAAAAAAAAGTTAGCCTCGTTTCTCATCATTTTGGACCGTGGGCTATAGCCCATATCGTACGGCATACTATAGCGCGCCGTTTTTCATCATTTTTGAAGATTTGAAAAAAATGACGAAATGACAAAAACGATGGGTTATAGCCCATGTTTTTTGAAATTTTGGAAAAAAAAGTTAGCCTCGTTTCTCATCATTTTCGACCGTGGGCTATAGCCCATATCGTACGGCATACTATAGCGCGCCGTTTTTCATCATTTTTGAAGATTTGAAAAAAATGATGAAATGACAAAAACGATGGGTTATAGCCCATGTTTTTTTTAATTTTGAAAAAAAAAGTTAGCCTCGTTTCTCATCATTTTGGACTGTGGGCTATAGCCCATATCGTACGGCATACTATATATAGCGCGCCGTTTTTCATCATTTTTGAAGATTTGAAAAAAATGACGAAATGACAAAAACGATGGGTTATAGCACATGTTTTTTTAAATTTTGGAAAAAAAAGTTAGCCTCGTTTCTCATCATTTTGGACCGTGGGCTATAGCCCATATCGTACGGCATACTATAGCGCGCCGTTTTTCATCATTTTTGAAGATTTGAAAAAAATGACGAAATGACAAAAACGATGGGTTATAGCCCATGTTTTTTTTAATTTTGAAAAAAAAAGTTAGCCTCGTTTCTCATCATTTTGGACCGTGGGCTATAGCCCATATCGTACGTCATACTATAGTGCGCCGTTTTTCATCATTTTTGAAGATTTGAAAAAAATGACGAAATGACAAAAACGATGGGTTATAGCCCATGTTTTTTGAAATTTTGGAAAAAAAAGTTAGCCTCGTTTCTCATCATTTTGGACCGTGGGCTATAGCCCATATCGTACGGCATACTATAGCGCGCCGTTTTTCATCATTTTTGAAGATTCGAAAAAAATGACGAAATGACAAAAACGATGGGTTATAGCCCATGTTTTTTGAAATTTTGGGAAAAAAAGTTAGCCTCGTTTCTCATCATTTTGGACCGTGGGCTATAGCCCATATCGTACGGCATACTATAGCGCGCAGTTTTTCATCATTTTTGAAGATTTGAATAAAATGACGAAATGACAAAAACGATGGGTTATAGCCCATGTTTTTTGAAATTTTGGAAAAAAAAGTTAGCCTCGTTTCTCATCATTTTGGACCGTGGGCTATAGCCCATATCGTACGACATACTATAGCGCGCCGTTTTTCATCATTTTTGAAGATTTGAAAAAATGACGAAATGACAAAAACGATGGGTTATAGCCCATGTTTTTTTTAATTTTGAAAAAAAAAGTTAGCCTCGTTTCTCATCATTTTGGACCGTGGGCTATAGCCCATATCGTACGTCATACTATAGCGCGCCGTTTTTCATCATTTTTGAAGATTTGAAAAAAATGACGAAATGACAAAAACGATGGGTTATAGCCCATGTTTTTTTTAATTTTGGAAAAAAAAGTTAGCCTCGTTTCTCATCATTTTGGACCATGGGCTATAGCCCATATCGTACGTCATACTATAGCGCGCCGTTTTTCATCATTTTTGAAGATTTGAAAAAAATGACGAAATGACAAAAACGATGGGTTATAGCCCATGTTTTTTGAAATTTTGGAAAAAAAAGTTAGCCTCGTTTCTCATCATTTTGGACCATGGGCTATAGCCCATATCGTACGGCATACTATAGCGCGCCGTTTTTCATCATTTTTGAAGATTTGAAAAAAATGACGAAATGACAAAAACGATGGGTTATAGCCCATGTTTTTTGAAATTTTGGAAAAAAAAGTTAGCCTCGTTTCTCATCATTTTGGACCGTGGGCTATAGCCCATATTGTACGGCATACTATAGCGCGCCGTTTTTCATCATTTTTGAAGATTTGAAAAAAATGACGAAATGACAAAAACGATGGGTTATAGCCCATGTTTTTTTTTATTTTGAAAAAAAAAGTTAGCCTCGTTTCTCATCATTTTGGACCGTGGGCTATAGCCCATATCGTACGGCATACTATAGCGCGCCGTTTTTCATCATTTTTGAAGATTTAAAAAAAATGACGAAATGACAAAAACGATGGGTTATAGCCCATGTTTTTTTAAATTTTGGAAAAAAAAGTTAGCCTCGTTTCTCATCATTTTGGACCGTGGGCTATAGCCCATATCGTACGTCATACTATAGCGCGCCGTTTTTCATCATTTTTGAAGATTTGAAAAAAATGACGAAATGACAAAAACGATGGGTTATAGCCCATGTTTTTTGAAATTTTGGAAAAAAAAGTTAGCCTCGTTTCTCATCATTTTGGACCGTGGGCTATAGCCCATATCGTACGGCATACTATAGCGCGCCGTTTTTCATCATTTTTGAAGATTTTAAAAAAAATGACGAAATGACAAAAACGATGGGTTATAGCCCATGTTTTTTTTAATTTTGGAAAAAAAAGTTAGCCTCGTTTCTCATCATTTTGGACCGTGGGCTATAGCCCATATCGTACGTCATACTATAGCGTGCCGTTTTTCATCATTTTTGAAGATTTGAAAAAAATGACGAAATTACAAAAACGATGGGTTATAGCCCATGTTTTTTGAAATTTTGGGAAAAAAAGTTAGCCTCGTTTCTCATCATTTTGGACCGTGGGCTATAGCCCATATCGTACGGCATACTATAGCGCGCCGTTTTTCATCATTTTTGAAGATTTGAAAAAAATGACGAAATGACAAAAACGATGGGTTATAGCCCATGTTTTTTGAAATTTTGGAAAAAAAAGTTAGCCTCGTTTCTCATCATTTTGGACCGTGGGCTATAGCCCATATCGTACGACATACTATAGCGCGCCGTTTTTCATCATTTTTGAAGATTTGAAAAAAATGACGAAATGACAAAAACGATGGGTTATAGCCCATGTTTTTTTTATTTTGAAAGAAAGAAGTTAGCCTCGTTTCTCATGATTTTGGACCGTGGGCTATAGCCCATATCGTACGTCATACTATAGCGCGCCGTTTTTCATCATTTTTGAAGATTTGAAAAAAATGACGAAATGACAAAAACGATGGGTTATAGCCCATGTTTTTTGAAATTTTGGAAAAAAAAGTTAGCCTCGTTTCTCATCATTTTGGACCGTGGGCTATAGCCCATATCATACGGCATACTATAGCGCGCCGTTTTTCATCATTTTTGAAGATTTGAAAAAAATGACGAAATGACAAAAACGATGGGTTATAGCCCATGTTTTTTGAAATTTTGGAAAAAAAAGTTAGCCTCGTTTCTCATCATTTTGGACCGTGGGCTATAGCCCATATCGTACGGCATACTATAGCGCGCCGTTTTTCATCATTTTTGAAGATTTGAAAAAAATGACGAAATGACAAAAACGATGGGTTATAGCCCATGTTTTTTGAAATTTTGGAAAAAAAAGTTAGCCTCGTTTCTCATCATTTTGGACCGTGGGCTATAGCCCATATCGTACGGCATACTATAGCGCGCCGTTTTTCATCATTTTTGAAGATTTGAAAAAAATGATGAAATGACAAAAACGATGGGTTATAGCCCATGTTTTTTTTAATTTTGAAAAAAAAAGTTAGCCTCGTTTCTCATCATTTTGGACTGTGGGCTATAGCCCATATCGTACGGCATACTATAGCGCGCCGTTTTTCATCATTTTTGAAGATTTGAAAAAAATGACGAAATGACAAAAACGATGGGTTATAGCCCATGTTTTTTTTAATTTTGAAAAAAAAAGTTAGCCTCGTTTCTCATCATTTTGGACCGTGGGCTATAGCCCATATCGTACGGCATACTATAGCGCGCCGTTTTTCATCATTTTTGAAGATTTGAAAAAAATGACGAAATGACAAAAACGATGGGTTATAGCCCATGTTTTTTGAAATTTTGGAAAAAAAAGTTAGCCTCGTTTCTCATCATTTTGGACCGTGGGCTATAGCCCATATCGTACGGCATACTATAGCGCGCCGTTTTTCATCATTTTTGAAGATTTGAAAAAAATGACGAAATGACAAAAACGATGGGTTATAGCCCATGTTTTTTGAAATTTTGGAAAAAAAAGTTAGCCTCGTTTCTCATCATTTTGGACCGTGGGCTATAGCCCATATCGTACGGCATACTATAGCGCGCCGTTTTTCATCATTTTTGAAGATTTGAAAAAATGACGAAATGACAAAAACGATGGGTTATAGCCCATGTTTTTTTTAATTTTGAAAAAAAAAGTTAGCCTCGTTTCTCATCATTTTGGACCGTGGGCTATAGCCCATATCGTACGTCATACTATAGCGCGCCGTTTTTCATCATTTTTGAAGATTTGGAAAAAATGACGAAATGACAAAAACGATGGGTTATAGCCCATGTTTTTTTTAATTTTGGAAAAAAAAGTTAGCCTCGTTTCTCATCATTTTGGACCATGGGCTATAGCCCATATCGTACGTCATACTATAGCGCGCCGTTTTTCATCATTTTTGAAGATTTGAAAAAAATGACGAAATGACAAAAACGATGGGTTATAGCCCATGTTTTTTGAAATTTTGGAAAAAAAAGTTAGCCTCGTTTCTCATCATTTTGGACCATGGGCTATAGCCCATATCGTACGGCATACTATAGCGCGCCGTTTTTCATCATTTTTGAAGATTTGAAAAAAATGACGAAATGACAAAAACGATGGGTTATAGCCCATGTTTTTTGAAATTTTGGAAAAAAAAGTTAGCCTCGTTTCTCATCATTTTGGACCGTGGGCTATAGCCCATATCGTACGTCATACTATAGCGCGCCGTTTTTCATCATTTTTGAAGATTTGAAAAAAATGACGAAATGACAAAAACGATGGGTTATAGCCCATGTTTTTTGAAATTTGGGGAAAAAAAGTTATCCTCGTTTCTCATCATTTTGGACCATGGGCTATAGCCCATATCGTACGGCATACTATAGCGCGCCGTTTTTCATCATTTTTGAAGATTTGAAAAAAATGACGAAATGACAAAAACGATGGGTTATAGCCCATGTTTTTTTTTATTTTGAAAAAAAAAGTTAGCCTCGTTTCTCATCATTTTGGACCGTGGGCTATAGCCCATATCGTACGTCATACTATAGCGCGCCGTTTTTCATCATTTTTGAAGATTTGAAAAAAATGACGAAATGACAAAAACGATGGGTTATAGCCCATGTTTTTTGAAATTTTGGAAAAAAAAGTTATCCTCGTTTCTCATCATTTTGGACCATGGGCTATAGCCCATATCGTACGGCATACTATAGCACGCCGTTTTTCATCATTTTTGAGGATTTGAAAAAAATGACGAAATGACAAAAACGATGGGTTATAGCCCATGTTTTTTGAAATTTTGAAAAAAAAAGTTATCCTCGTTTCTCATCATTTTGGACCATGGGCTATAGCCCATATCGTACGGCATACTATAGCACGCCGTTTTTCATCATTTTTGAGGATTTGAAAAAAATGAAAAAATGAAAAAAACTATGGGTTATAGCCCATGTTTTTTGAAACTTTGAAAAAAAAAGTTATCCTCGTTTCTCATCATTTTGGACCATGGGCTATAGCTCATATCGTACGGCATACTATAGCACTATATTTCTAAAAGTATGAAACATTTCAAAGATTCCTTTTCAGGCAAGCATGTCCACCGTAAGATGAACCTAAGTAGGCTAGAATGGGGTTGGTAGGTTTAAGTACTGTATGTAGGACTAGTAGCATGCCAAAGTTTGTGCTATTGCCATAGAGAATGCATTGGGCGTTTAAGTTAAATAACTCAGAAACTACAAAACATTTCAAAGTAAAAAGTTACAGCATGTGTCTCCATAGTAAGCTGAATAATAAAAAGTGTGCTGAATAACAAGTTCTAACAAAACTCCATGTACCAAAAGTAGGCAGTTTCGGCGGCCAGAGCCATGACTTCTTGTGCCAAGTTTGGACGCAGATGACCAAGTTGTGTGCTGTTGCATACCACGTGCACAAACACAACATCCACAGACCGTAGACCTATAAAGCATTGGTACGCCGAGGAGAGCATCATGGCTTACTGTTACATATCAGGCCAGGCTCTCACAGTTTACTCTGAGAGACAATACAGAACCAGCCTACATGCAACAATCCACCCCTCCCTCCACTTTATACCTCTCTCTTTTCGCTACCCCCGATCCCCTCCCCCCTTTTTTTCTTTTATTTATTTTTCTTTTCTTTTTTGCTCCTTTCATCATATATGAAAGATGGAGGGAAAGCCCTCCTGGCCACTTCTGTTGCACCCCCCCCCCCCCCCCCCCCCCCCCTTCCAAAAAAAAACCCCAGGTCCTCTGAGAGAGCCCCGCAAAAAACACCTTGCACGCACGCACGCACGCACGCACGCACGCACACACACACACACACACACACACACACACACACACACACACACACACACACACACACACACACACACACACACACACACACACACACACACACACACACACACACACACACACACACACACACACACACTTTCATTTTCTGTGCCCACCACTTCAAACACATGAAAGGATGCTCTGCAGGGACCAAGGCGAAAGGGAGAGTCGGAAGATGGAGAAAAGAAAAGAAAAAAAGGGGGGGGGGTTAAAAGCAGCCCCAGTGCTTGAGAGGAAGGTGTGTGGCAGGGGAGAGAGAGAGAGGGGGAGAGAGAGAGAGACAGATGATGAGGGAGTGGGGAAGGCTAGGAGGAAGAGAGGGAGGGGGGCATATGACCCCTCTCTCAGACGCCCACCGCCAGAGACCATGGTCAGTGTCAAGGGGCTCTCACTAAAGCCATTCACATCAGAACTCTCCAGATAGAAGATGCCTGTCCCCCTGTCCCCAACCCCTGATCCCAACCTGTCCCCCAACCTGTCCCCCTGTCTCCCAACCTGTCCCCCAACCCCTGATTCCAACCTGTCCCCCACCCCTGATCCCAACCTGTCCCCCACCCCTGATCCCAACCTGTCCCCCTGTCTCCCAACCTGTCCCCCAACCCCTGATTCCAACCTGTCCCCCACCCCTGATCCCAACCTGTCCCCCAGCCCTGATCCCAACCTGTCCCCCTGTCTCCCAACCTGTGGTAGAAAAGGAGTGACAGCCAGCAGAGAGGTACAGTATATCTTTCCTGACAAAGCACTAGCGTGCAAGCTTGTTATAAGGAGGAGGGATGGAGTGTGGTCAGAACATGAACTAGTGGGAAGAGGGATACAAACCAGCAAGCCTGGCTGCATGCTGCCTGCCTACATGCAGGCTTGCTGCCTGCCTACAGCAAGCCTGGTTCCAGTGGGATATTTAAAACTTTTCAGGTCGAGACCCAAAAGAGATTAGAGACATTTGCCCCAGACCACTTTGCGAGGGGTTGTGTCACTTTGCGAGGGGTTGTGAATTTATGGATGGGCTATTTTCACTACTTATGTTTATTATGGAATTTAATTTTTCATTAAATGTATGAAAAGAAAATGGGATTTATTTTATGCAGGTAAGAATGGGATTTTTACTTGCGTCACTCGTGACCCACAAATGGGTCACGATACTGTATAGTGTCACCTGACCCAGTGATTTAAAGCATTGGGTTAATTACATTTTAATGTTTCATTCTGCAATATTTCCTTAGTTGTAAAATTAATCATGACCAATTGTGTAATTTTGACCAAAATATTGATTTGACCTAGCTTTTCTTTGGACACAAAATCATGTCTTTGGGACTGCCAGGGCCTACAGCTAATGCCCATCAAGTTTAATTCAATCTGACCATCTATTCTCAGTTTTGACCTTAAAATTGATTGTGACCTTGACCTTGACCGTTTGACTTTGTTAAGCCAAATGTTGAGCATCTGTTCGGGGCAGCCAACTGATCATTTGCATGAATTTGCATGAATTTTCATGAATATAGGCCCGGCCATTCTTCAGTCGTTTACAGACTGGCACACAGACAGGAATGATTACAATACCCTAGCTGGCTTACCAAGCATAGCTGCGAGCTGGGTAAAAATACACTATGTAGACTAGCAGTTCTACTGTACTGTACTGTACTGTACTGTACTGTACTGTACTGTACTGTACTGTACTGTACTGTACTGTACTACTGTACTGTACTGTACTGTACTGTACTGTACTGTACTGTACTGTACATACTTGCTGCTGCTTTGAATGTCGCATGATACACTGCTGATACACTGCTGATACACTGCTACACACAGAGTTCTGCTGATACACTGATACACTGCTGCACACAGAGTTCTGCTGATACACTGCTGATACACTGCTACACACAGAGTTCTGCTGATACACTGATACACTGCTGCACACAGAGTTCTGCTGATACACTGATGATACACTGCTACACACAGAGTTCTGCTGATACACTGATACACTGCTGCACACAGAGTTCTGCTGATACACTGATGATACACTGCTGCACACAGAGTTCTGCTGATACACTGATGATACACTGCTGCACACAGAGTTCTGCTGATACACTGATGATACACTGCTGCACACAGAGTTCTGATGATACACTGCTGATACACTGCTGCACACAGAGTTCTGCTGATACACTGATGATACACTGCTGCACACAGAGTTCTGCTGATACACTGATGATACACTGCTGCACACAGAGTTCTGCTGATACACTGATGATACACTGCTGCACACAGAGTTCTGCTGTGTTGGGGGATGTTAGAGGAGCTGTAAAGCTACTGAAGGAGGTTATGAAAATGGACATTTGGTAGATTTTAATGTGACAAAAATACAGCTGCCAGGTGAAGAGTGAGCAGGAACTTGACATAATTGTTGAATTAAAGTTTTGAAGAGATGTAAGTCACAGCAGCATTGTCACCTGCAGCTCATTCTGATGATACAATAAGTGAGCCAATTATTCTATTAATTTGTCATGCTTTCACATTTCCTGGGTGGCCTCTTGTTGTGCCACATATCTATTTGGTGAAAAGATGTGCAGACATATAGGAATAATGCTTGAACATGAATAGTCTTCATATGTTGTTTCTGTTCGCAAGTTCGCAAGCCTTTTCCTACATTTAAAAAAAAAATCTGTAAGTGTGTCTGTTGTTTGGGTGTCAACGTTTACAGGAACGGGTAAAACTATTTAGACAAAGGTTTGGCTCTGATCCTTAAATCCCTTTTAATTTGGCTCTGGAGCTGGGGCTCTAAACCAATTTGGTTTGGGATTGATCAAAAAGGCACCTGTGTGTGTGTGCTTTTCTCAAACACTTTCAAAGGGAAAGAAGAAGTGAAGCTATATCAGGATGTTTTTTTTTCCTATAAGGCTCCATTTCTAGCAAACAAAGTTTTCTAATATCAACTCAGTTGATAGATAGTATGAGCTCCCTGATGCCAAAGGAACGGGAGAGAGGGATATGAGCAACACCAAAGACTTGGCTGCCAGGATGAGTTGGCAAAGCCAGTGCTGCCGATGGCTCATCAGCCGCTTAGAGGAATCATGTACATGCTCTCTTCTTCCCACACACACACACGCACGCAATGACGCACGCACGCACACACATTTCACAGAAAATGCAAGCACACTCTTGCGAAACTTTTACTATGATGTGTTTTAAATGGTACGTGTGATTTCCTGTAAGTTGTTGCCAAAACATCCAGGCATCATTAATAATCTATAAACTTGCATCCTGTATGTATCTGTTTAGTTTTTTATCTCATTATTTTAGTAGTAGAATATTTACTCTCTCTCCTCATTTCCGAGTTGGACCATTTATACGTTCCCTGACCTTTACTTCTTCCTGCTCGTCTTCCCCTCTACTATTGTCTGTACTTCTTCTTCTTCTCCCGCACAAATAAAGTAAAGCTTAAAATGTGACTCGGAAGGGAGTAAAGGGAATGTGTGTGCAGAATGTAAAGAGAGGGATTGTGTGGAAACTACCAAACGACCTGAAATGTGCTGTAGAAGTGAAGAGCGTATTTTCTGCATTGCACCACAGCGTTCGCCTCAAGCCGGCAAGGCTTCTGGGAAGGGAAGCCGACCATCAGACTGCACCCTGGGCCATAAAACCCCCACAATGCACTGCACCTCTCCTCCAACTCCTCTCAGGCACGGGGGAAATAAGGCAATTAAAACATTTATAGGCTTCGCCCCCTAGATTTGCGGCCGGCAATTAAAAATCATTACTAATCAAATAAAAATAAAAGTAGCTCAAAGTACAATTCGGCGGGGCATTGATCAGATTTATGCTACTGCAAAAAGGACTCATAAAGCCTGGTGGCAATTAATGTTGTGTTTTTTTCATAAAAAAAGAAGAAAAAAGGAAAGAAAAACAGGAGAAAAAGGTTACCAGTTAATGGCAGGCAAGTTGAAAGACGCAGCGAAACGAAAATAAAAGCCAACTTGTAAAAACCCAAACGAGACAACTTTTCTCGTTTTCTCTTTTTCCCCCATCAAACCGCAGTCGTGTCTCTAAAACCCACAAAACTGTAATATCACAACCGAGCACTAGTAAACTTTTACGTTGCAAAAGAAAACCGAGGAGAAAAAGAAACACAAGGGTGCTGGGTGTGGGGGGGAGTGGGCGGGTGGTGGGCCACGCCTGTGTTTTCCAGGGTTCTGGGAGATTTAGAGCGCTTGGCCGGCGGCCAGGGAGAGCGTCCGGATCGATGGAGGCGGTGGTGCGTGCGCGGGCTCCGAGCGTGGTTTACAACCGGGGGGCGCGGCGGTCAGAAATCACCCCGAGTGACACTTTGACATCGGGTGGGCAGGCGCCGCAAATAGAAATGTCAGCATTCTTCCGTGGCTGGAGTTTTACACTGCCAGCCAGGTTGGCATGCCTTAAGACAGTACACAGAACACAGTGCTACAGTACAGAGCATGCAGCAAAGTAGCAGTGTGCCTGGATGACTCGCTGACACCTGATGGAGGGGAGATGTTGTTTATAAGGGCTGTGAGGCACTGCTTCTGGAAAAAGGAACTCTTTGAGTCACTTCAAACTAAAGAAAGCTGAAGGAAAGGCAGGCTGTTGTGTAGATCAGTTCCTACTGCACAGGAGGAGCTATTTCTAAGTTGAAGCTCAGCATCAGCTACTGTACAGTATACGCCTATGAAAAACATAGATGAAATAAAGATAAATTAATCACTTCATAATTATTAACTATTTAAATTCTATGGTCCCCCAGGGGTCTATACTATAGGTCGTCTCCTTTTGTCTCTCTCGACATAATAATATATTTGTCGAAAATAGATGATGTACAAGCTCACAAGAGCTTTCGCAAGCGAATTGCGAGCTTGTTGATCGGATATTTTCTGCAAAGGTTCGACTCTAAAATAAGGACGTTAGGGTTCATGTGGTTATGGGAATGATGGCCACACACACAGGCATGCACAGTTGCTGTATCCTATAAGTTCAGTTAAACCTATCTGTGGGACACGTCGTAAAACCAACTAATCTGCAACGCCTTTTCAGGGTGACCTCATCGCCTTCGTTTTCAAAATGATGTGGTGAAGATGATTTTACAGTCCAGGCATTTAGCTGACACTCTTACTCAGGCTGACGGACAACTATAGCACCGCCATCACGTCAAGCTACCGCTCCAAAATGACCAACATTACCAGCAGCCAACAGCAAGGAGAACGAGGGTCACTGTGGCCTATCAGCTAAATAATATTCCAGTAATCGAGGACAAGATGGGGATGAGAGCTAAGAATAGGGTGTAAAAGAATGTTTTTGGCTGGATAATCTCTCGCACGCGCACACACACACACACACACACACACACACACACACACACAATGACACAAAGCATGTAATAAGCTGTATATTTTGTGTGCACTTGGACCGTGGCTGGGGAGGTCTATGTGGCTGGGAAGCTGTGGCCCCTTTTCCACCAAAATAACTCATGGTTCTAGAACTGGTTCCGTTATTTATTTTTTATGATGGTTTATAATAATACATCTGCATCTTCCGACCTGAACACTAGTGACACGTCCACTTTGGTTCTCACTTCAGGGCAACAAGAAGAATTGTTGGTTTCCGGTTCCGAACCAACTTTTAGGGTCCTGAACTGAACCAATTAGTTTAGTTCAAAATCAGCTGGGGAGAAAAGAACAGAGCCGGTTCAAACCCGGTGGAAAAAGGACGTGTGTGTGATGACAGTCCCACAGTCTCTCTCTCTCTCTCTCTCTCACACGCACATACTGTACACACAGGACTCTGTGGAGCGACTCGGAGCGAGGCTGTGTGTGTGCATTGCAGACTGACCGTGGGTGGGCAGCCCCATGTTGCTGGCCAGCTGGTAGAGGCGTTGCTGTTGCTCCTCGTAGGACCCGTGCTCGCTGAGGGCAGACATCATGCGTCTGTAGTGCTCCTCTGGGCTCATGTGGCCGTGGCCTCCCCCTGCCTCCAGCGCCGGGCTGTGGGAGTTCTCTGCACAGTGGGGAGAGTCCACAGAGAGACACCGCAGTTACAATCAGTCACCAGTAGGCCGTGTAGTTACATAAGCACAATTATCCGAGACAATTTGAATAGTTTTCGCGTAAATTGTTAGAAAGAAATACATTTTTAAACATATAAAAAGCAGGTATTTTTGAGGGGCACTAACCCCTCCACCGCCTATAGCTTGGTGCGTGCCAGCGCCATTGAAAGGAGAGTTCTGCCAATGAGGGGGCAGAAAACAGCCCGGTCGTTTGTCGCTCTAAAGCCCATAGACTCCAATGCATTCCGTAAACTTCCGGTTCGGTCCTTTGTCAAGCCAATAGAAGTCTATGTAGAAGAGCTGCCATTGGACTCACTGGCCCCATGAAGTGAACGGAGGTGCCGTAACTCTCTCATCTTTACGACTCTGGTGTGTGCAGCAAAGTCTACAGACTTGTTATGTTTGCTTTAAATATGCCCTTGTGACATCGTGTGACAGTCACCGTGGGCGCCCCTCACTTCACACACCGAGTGTGATTCTTTAAAAAAATATATATTTCGAAAGTATACCATTATTAAATACTGAGGCTCACACCACTGATCTGATATGCCCATATATGACCATATCAGAGGCACCCAGGGGACACATGCACAAATCTGTGTAACGAGGACATGGACAATGTTTCAACACAACGCGTGTCTTCGTCAGTTTAGTTGACACTAGTTTTTGCGTGTCTTAAGTACCAGGTCTTATTCCCTAACTTGAGTAAACTAAAGACCTGGAGACGTGGTCAATGCTCTTTGGCCACTCAGAATAGCCAAATGGCATTGATCTTAATCTTATTGATACTTAAGACACGCAAAATACAGCCCTAGGGGTGTAACGATACATTTCAACAGCAATACATGGTTGGCGATACGATACATGGACTAAATTGGTTCATTATGGCGATATGATACGATTCAATGATTTAAAATCGATACAGTAACTATTTCGCAAATACATGAAATATGTGTGAAACTTGTGCAGGTTTTTAAGGGAAACACAGTGATTCTCTGGCAAATACATGAACATATATGGACAAACCCACACCATGACATATAGAATACACACATTTTGTGTGGAGCTATATGGAATGGAAAAGTAATTAAACCCCTCTTTTTCTTCATTCTCCTTAAAATTGCTAAATACAATGCACACGATACGATATGTTGCTGTTTAGACATCGATATACTTAGATTTCTTTCAATTAAATTACTATATCATTACACCCCTA